>NW_026092823.1:0-6271 GCF_024586455.1 Bactrocera neohumeralis | reverse complement strand
GACGAGGAGTCGAAATTTTTTTTTCCCGTCCGTCCGTCCGTGTCCGCAAGCTGAATCTGAGAAGAATTGAGATATCATGATGAAACTTGGTACACGTATTCCTTGGCTCCATAAGAAGATTAAGTTTGAAGAGGGGCAAAACGGCCACTGCCACGCCCACAAAAATGGAAACCGAAAACCATAGGTATAATAAGCCCAAATAAAGAATTAAAAAGTGAAATTTCAAAGGATCGCATTAGGGAGGAGCATATTTGGACGTAATCTTTTTGAAAAGTGGGTAAGTTTTATTAAAATTCTCGGAAACTATTTTAGCAAACTCTATAGATGTTCCCTTCGGGATGATACAGTTCAAAATGGCAATCAAAAACCCCCATCTAAAAAGGGTTTAAAGTTGAAAACCCTAAAAGGCGTAACCGACTCAAAAACGTCAGAAAACTAAATTTACGAAAAATGGCAGAAGGAAGCTACGGTTTTTAAAAATTAAAAATTTAATGCGCTGCCCACTTATGGACCAAACCATATCTCAGGAACTACTCCAACCGATTTCAATAAAATTCAGTATATAATATTTTTAACACCCTGATGACATGTACGAAATATGGTGAAATCGGTTAACAACCACCCCTTTCTTCCAATATAAGCATTTTAACCCATCTGATGCCTCTGTATAAATGATAAAACATTGAAACCAATGATGATACGGAAAAAACTTTTCAAAAATACGGATTTTGGAAAAAAATGTAAATGACGTATATGAAATCTCGATTATCACTTTATAATCGAGATAAAATGTTGGGACACCCTGAACTTAGCCTTCCTTATTGTTGCTTTTTGTTTTAGATGTGAGTTAAAAATAAACTTTGCCAATGAGTTCTTTGAAAAGGTTTTCCCGAAATTTTGAGTAGGACTATTTTGGAACAAAAATTAATAAACAGTCTTGATGTACTCAAATATATTAATTTAGAGAGGGAAAATTTCTCTCTTAGTCTAAGGGTAAGCCTAACCCTTAAAATTTTGCAATATTTTTTATAAAAATATTGACTTAAAGGGGATTTTAAAGAAAATAGGTTATTAATAAGTTATATTAAATTGTTATTAATGTATATAAATTTTATACTTTTTTCACAATATAAAACCCAATGTCAAAAAAACTTTTTTTTTGGGTTAAAAAAAAACAGAAACGAAAGAAAAAAAAATTTTGGGGATCAAAAAAAACTTTATTAAAGCCATAAATTTTTTTTAAAAAGAATTACCCAAATTAAAATTTTAATCACACTATTTTCAAACTTTTTTTTTTCAAAGATATGTATATTGTATATGGTTTTTTTATTACATTCACCAAAAACACGCCGGGATAATATTTTCCTTCTTTTTCGGTCCAATTTTCGCATGCGTGCCCTCCAATGTTGCACAACCGAGGGAAGAAACCATTCCTGATTTTTTTGTCCGAAAGTAAACCGCCCGGGGAAATTTTAAACATTTCCCGTCGAGGAAAGGGCCCCCGAACGACAGTGGCATTGCGTTTCGGGGAACCGGGGGCACAAGATGAAGGGACGATGCGCAACTGTGGGGAAAACAACAAAAAAACAATTAAGCTTGGTAAAAAGGGGCAAAATAGGTATGATGTGTAAATAAAATTTGTTTTAAAATCGAAATTAGAGATTTTTATGCAAAATTTTTTCCGAAAAAATTTTTTTTATGCAAATCTGAAAATAAAAATATTTTTTTTCTAAAAATATTATAAGAAAGGATATAAATTGGAAAATAATAAAGTTTTTAAATTTTACCAATAAATTTTTAGAAAGCCTGATTCCCAGTTTTACTTTTTGGGGGTGTGGACAAGAATTTCGCCAAGGGAATAATTTTTTTATTTTTAAAAAAATAAACACACAAACATAACCATTTTTTTTAAGTTCAATATTATAATTTATAAGTTTGTAAAAGCGGGGTATGACTATAAATTTTAGCCGCAAAGCAAATTTTCTGCAGCGTCAGTTTTTAAAATTTTTAAAAAATCGAAATTTTTTTTATTTTTCCGTAAGGGGGTGGGGACGCTTGTCAAGGGGAAAATTTTTTAATTTTTATATTTTTAAACCCCGGAGAAGGTTTCCGCACGTGACAACCGTTAATATTTGAATTTTTGGTGTTAATATCGACCAGTGCTCCGGGGAGCTTGAGTTTTGAGGTTTTTGTGCTCCCTGAGTTCGATGTTGATAATTTTTTAAAAAGCTTTATCAAAAACTATGTTTATTTTCAAATAAATAAAATGACAATTAAAAAGAAAAAAAATTTAATGGGAAAAAATAAAATTTCTAACTTTTTTATTTTCCTTTTTCATTGGGAAAAAAAAAAGGCATTATTCAAGGAAAAGGGAAAAAAAAATTTTTTTTGACCGAAAAAATTCACATCCAAATCTCGACTTTAAAACCCATCATATCCTTATTAGGACTATTGATTTTTCGTGACCAGGCAAGGAAAACTGGCATAATTTACATTCATATTACAAAGTCGATTTTATAAAAGTGTTTTTTAGATGTCTGATGTTCAGAGGCAAAATTTGTCTGGAGTTGGGTTTTTCAGGTTTATTTTATTTATCCCTATTGGCTTAAATTCAATGAAAGAAATTTTTTGGAACTTTTTGAAAATTTTAAATTTTTTACCAAAAATTTGTCTGCGACCAAATTTTTGGGCAAATAACGGCAGAAGAATTGAGCCATCAGGTTGGGGGTTTACATATTTTACAAAGAAGTCATACTCAGATATCCCGTTTGGACAACGAAGTCCCCCTTTTGGTTGGGGAGGAAGATTATCAAAAACCTGAATATTCATCCCCCTTGGGCGAAACAAAAGATATTTTTCCTCCACTTCGCAAGATTTTAAAGCATTTTGGTTTTCAGGTCAAAAATTTCCCGGGATTTTTTGCGGGGGGGGACCGGCCGAGCTTTTTGGGCCAGCCCCGGGATTACCCCCGGAGTTTAAATTGATTTTGTTTTTTCCAGTTTTTGCATGCACCCTTCCTTTAGGTTGAATGACGCCCCGCGCCTAAATTGGGGAAAATTTTGGGACGTGGTTTGGGCGCATCAAAAAAGGGCCCCTTTTTTTTTACATGCCATAAAAGAAAGGAAGTTTTCAACCCCATTGAAGGAAATTTTAAAAAGGGGTTTTTGTTTTTGCCTCAAGATGGGCAAGTTTTTGGGGGAAAAATTTTGGGGTTTTTTAAAAAGTTTTTACCCATAAAAAGGGGGTGATGACGCAAAGAGAGAAATATTTCATATTATATAAAAAGGGGTTAAAATTTGTTTTTCGGCTGACCTTCTGGGGGAATTTTTCAACTATGACCATTTTATGAAAAAAACCACTTATATCCCATTTTGTTTATTTTAAACCCTTATAAATTTTTTGATTTTTCCAATTTGGGAATTTTTTTAATATGTTTTAATATACAAATTTTTTTCCCCCATTTAGATTCAGATTTATGAGGTTTGCAAAAATTATGCAAAGAGTTTTTTCCCCAAACTTAACATCCTTTTTAAATTTTCCAAAACATGTTGCTACAGGGGCCCAAAACATTTTTGCAAAAACTTTGTACGTATTCCACGAAAAACTAAATGATATAGATAAAATTTAAATATATAAAAACAAAAAAAACGTTTAACTTCGGTTGAATTAAGTTAAAACCCCTTCCAGGTGCATTTCTTAAAAAAACGTGTTCAGTTTGTATAAAAGTTTATTTATAGTAACTTTTCTAAAAATTTTTTTTTAGAGATTAATTTCCTTAAAAAAACTTTAAATAGTTTCGGGGAATATATTTTGTCAAATGTAAATTTTCCCAAAAAAGGAAACCTTGATTCCATCTTTCCATTTGAGGGCAATTAAAAAGGGAACCCGACCCGGAAAAATTTCCCAAAACGTTGGGGTTTTAGAAAATAATCCCCCCAAATTTTCCCGTGAAAAATTTTCCGCAAAATGAAAAAACAAGAACTTTTTTCCCGATCTTTCAGTTTTTTGGGCACCCATAGGGTTTGGGGTTAACCACCCAAAATTTTTTGGCGGGATTAACAATGGGCCTTAGAAAATAAATATATCAAGTTTTGTGAATATATCTTATAAAATGTAAAGGGTTTTCCATAAAGAACCTTGATTCCGATCGTTCATTTTTGGGGGTGGAAGATACGCCAATTTAAAACTGATCTGATCAATTTTTGGGAGATTACATTGTTGCCAGAAAATAATCCCCAAAATTTCAAAATTATACCCTGACAAATGTAAAAAGTTTTCCCTACAAGAACTTGTTTCGTTTCGTTCAGTTTGTTTTTAAAAAAATTTTATGTTTAGGGGCCGATACGTTTTCCCAAAATGAGCAGCTTGAAGAGAAAAAAGTTTGCAAAATTTCAAAAAAGATATCTTAAAAAATGAGGAACTATTTTATATACAGACAAGGATTTACAGAGGACGGACGGGTTGACATATTAAATTGGGCCAGCCCCGACATACCGATCATTTATATTTACTTTTTTAGGTCCCGAGATTTCCCTTTTGGGTGTAAAAAAATTTTGGGCAATTTATAATACCCTGTTTTAGGTATAAAAATTTGGAAAGAAGTAAAAACCAGTGATTTTTGTCTGTGCTTTCCCCTCCTCCGTGCAAGCTGAACAGTAAAAAAGATATTTGATGAAATTTTTATGGGCTTAAAAAGTTAACAAATTTTCCCAAAAAAAAGTATTATAGAACATCTATCGACAGGGGAAAATGGATGAAATGGAAGATGACTTCGCTAACTCCCAAATAAGGACTTTTAAAAAACACTTAAACCCTTTAAAACAATAACTAAAATCCGGGGATTTTAAATTTTTTGGCCCGAGATATAAAAAATTTCAGAGTGTTTAAATTGTATAATGGCACAGCACGCCCACTTTTAGTGAAATCTTATTTCCCCCCCGACCAAACGATGTCGACTAATTTGAGGGTTATTCATTTTTTTTTCCCTTGTCAAGGGAAATAGGGATATCGGACAACAACCACACCTGCTTCCCTAAATAATTTTAAATAGTTGATTTTTGACCAAAAAATTGGTCGATGTTTTGGGATATAAAATTAAAATTCAGAGAATATCCTTTTCCCAATAATAATCGGACAAAAATTTAACGGGCAATTTTCTTTGCCCCGTATACATAATAAAAGATTTTCAAACTCCGGGGACTTTATCCCCGTATATTAAATTTTCCCAGTAATCCAATGAAAATTGAATATTTTACAATACAGTAATTTTGTGCCTAAAAAACAAAAGGGGGCGAAAACTTAACTAAGCCCATATAATTAATATCAGAATTTTCGACATCCGACTAACTTTATTCCCTTTATTGGGATTGTTTTTAGGTACCTTTATAAAACCCAAAGTTTGTTTTTAATGGTAAGGGAAAGATAATAGGTTTTGATAAAATCCGATACGACCCCAACTCCTATACACTAAAAAAAGATTTTTTTTTAAAAACTTTTTTGAAATTTCGGGTATGATTTATAAATAATAGTATAAGATATATAAAATTTCTTAGATTTCGATTCTCTGTTGACGTCTGCCATCAAGGGATTTTTCCCCTTTTTATTCCCAAATTGAAGAGTAAAAATTTTGGTTGCCCCCGAACTTTGCCCTTCCCCACTGATTTCATCGTATTTAAAATCAAACATTTTTATTTTTGCCTTCAGATGCTAGCATATACATATGTACTGCATTTTGAATTGTGTATGAGCTTGTTTGAAACTCCAAAATGAATTTCTGACTTTTCTGTTGCACTGTCGCAAGTGTAGTATAGTGATATGGACATAGGGGAGGCAGGGGAAATTTTAAAACTGAGTTTTTGATTTTTACAAGGAATTGTAATGCAAACATACAACAATAAAAATTTCCCAAAAATATTTTAAAACAAGGAGGAAAAAAAAAATTAAAAAAATGGAACCATATACATTCTCAACCTATAATCTTTTCCGAATTACGTTAGTAATATATAAAAAAAAAAAAAATAAAAAAAAACCCCCCCCAAAGACAGTTTTTTTTTTTATTTGGTGTTAAGCAGGATCATCAGTGAGAACATTTATTTAGTTTCTTATCTTATGATACAGCAAATATTTTAAAAAAATTTTTTTTGGCACCTCTATAAAAATATTTTTTAAAAAATTTCGATTCCTTTAAAAATTTTCCCCAGGCCATCCATGACTTAAAAACCGCACAATGCAAATGTAAAATATTTATACACGGACTCAACTATGTACATAC
>NW_026092822.1:0-7058 GCF_024586455.1 Bactrocera neohumeralis | reverse complement strand
GGTCGATCGTATCGCTGGTAGGCAGCCTGTTTCTCTCCGCTGCGACACGGCACTCCTCGTCGTACCAGCTGTTCTTTTTTGCACTTTCCGAAAACCAATGGTTTCGGTTGCAGCTGTACGTAAGGAGTTTGAAATGCCGTCCCACAGTTCCCTTATACCGAGTTGTTGACGAGTGCTCTCAGAGAGCAGGAGTGCAAGCCGAGTAGAAAATCGTTCGGCTGTCTGTTGTGATTGCAGCTTCTCGACGTCGAACCTTCCTTGTGTTTGGTGGCGCGCGTTTTTTGCTGCACAGAGGCGGGTGCGAATCTTAGCTGCAACAAGATAGTGGTTCGAGTCGATGATAGGACCTCGGAGCGCACGCACATCTAAAACACTGGAGACGTGTCTTCCGTCTATCACAACATGATCGATCTGGTTGGTAGTTTTTCGATCAGGAGACAGCCAGGTAGCTTGATGAATCTTTATTCTGGAATCTAGTACTACGGATATCCATATTTCGGGACCCGGCGAAGTCAATCAGCCTCAACACGTTTGGGGAAGTTTCGTCGTGGAGGCTGAATGTACCGACCGTAGTGATAAAGATACCTTCTTTACCTACCCTGGCGTTAGAGTCGCCAAGCACGATTTTGACATCGTGGCGGGGGCAGCTCTCATAAGTGCGCTCCAAGCACTCATAAAAGATATCTTTGGTCACATCGTCATTCTCATCCGTCGGGGCGTGGTCGCAAATCAGCGATATGTTGAAGAACCTCGCTTTGATCCGGATTGTGGCTAGACGTTCATTCACCGGAGTGAATGATAGTACTCGGCGACGGAGTCTCTCTCCCACCACGAATCCAACACCAAACTTGCGCTCCTTTATATGGCCACTGTAGTAAATATCACAAGGACCTACTCGTCTCTGTCATTGTCCCGTCCATCGCATTTCTTGGACGGCGGTGTGTCAGCCTTTATTTTTGCGAGGACATCAACCAGCTGGGCAGCAGCACCTTCCCAATTAAGGGTCCGGACATTCCAGGTGCATGCCCTCAAATCGTAGTCCTTATTTCGGTTGCCATGGTCGTCATCACAAGGGGGGTGTTTTTTTACGTGACGGGTCCCAAACCCAGCGCACAACCCTATGTAGGGGCGTTTGGCCTTCTCACATTAGCTCGCCTTCGAACGGATGTTCTTAGACTACCCAGAGGCTACTCGGTCAAAGACTGGAAGTAGTGAGCTGCTTGAGCCATGTGTAAAAGAATCGTTTCTGGCCACTCCCAAGTAAATGGCGATCAGAGAACTTTCCCCACTTGCGTGAACTTCTACACATAACTCTATCCTCATGTTAAATATTGGTGAAATCCGCTAATAATTTTTTGTGGCGAAATCCACTAATAGAAAAATGTACGTTCTCTGTTGTTGGTAGAAAAAATAAAACAAAATATATACTTATTAGAGAAAAATCAAATGCCAGGTATTAAAAGTAAAAAAATTAGCAATAGAAACATGTGTAAAAGAAATAAGGCAAAAATTTGGCATTGAACTTACGGAGAAAAACATAATAAAACAAGTAAGGAAGGGCTAAGTTCGGGTGTCACCGAACATTTTATACTCTCGCATGATAAAGTGATAATCGAGATTTCATTATACGTCATTTACATATTTTTCAAATACCGTATTTTGTAAAGTTTTATTCCGCTATCATCATTGGTTCCTAATGTATGTACTCGTATTATACAGAAAAGGCATCAGATGGAATTCAAAATATTGTTATATTGGAAGAAGGCGTGGTTGTGAACCGATTTCACCTATATTTTGTACATGTCATCAGGGTGTTAAGAAAATATTATATACCGAATTTCATTGAAATCGGTCGAGTAGTTCCTGAGATATGGTTTTTGGTCCATAAGTGGGCGAGGCCACGCCCATTTTCAATTTTTAAAAAACGTCTGGGTGCAGCTTCCTTCTGCAATTTCTTCCGTAAAATTTTGTGTTTCTGACGTTTTTTGTTAGTCCGTTAACGCACTTTTAGTGATTTTCAACATAACCTTTGTATGGGAGGTGGGCGTGGTTATTATCCGATTTCTTCCATTTTTGAACTGTATATGGAAATGCCTGAAGAAAACGACTCTGTAGAGTTTGGTTGACATAGCTATAGCAGTTTCCGAGATATGTACAAAAAACTTAGTAGGGGGCGGGGCCACGCCCACTTTTCCAAAAAAATTACTTCCAAATATGCCCCTCCCTAATGCGATCCCTTGTGCCAAATTTTACTTTAATATCTTTATTTATGGCTTAGTTATGACACTTTATAGGTTTTCGGTTTCCGCCATTTTGTGGGCGTGGCAGTGGGCCGATTTTGCCCATCTTCGAACTTAACCTTCTTATGGAGCCAAGAAAATACGTGTACCAAGTTTCATCAAGATATCTCAATTTTTACTCAAGTTACAGCTTGCACGGACGGACGGACAGGGACACGGACAGACATCCGGATTTCAACTCTACTCGTCACCCTGATCACTTTGGTATATATAACCCTATATCTGACTCTTTTAGTTTTAGGACTTACAAACAACCGTTATGTGAACAAAACTATAATACTCTCCTTAGCAACTTTGTTGCGAGAGTATCAAAATAGCAACATGAATGTCACATAAAAGGTAAAATAGATATGAAAAAATCGGCAATAAAGAATTGCTTTGTGTTTTTTGTTTTTGATTTTGCTCTTCGTTTATTTTTTTACAGTTCATCTTTTTTCTTAGAACCAATGGTGACAACTGTTCGTTTAATACAGTCTTTCCCAAAGTGTGCGATAACGCCCCCTTGTGGGCGCTGCAGGTGTCAAGGGGGGCGGTAAAAGAACGAGAAAGGAAATGGGGTGTTGTTTAGAGGCCTGGGGGTGATTTGTAATTTTATTTAGCTAGGAGGCCTCTTAGACAACGACTGTATGAGCTCTCGACTGTCAACAACAACTTGTGAACTGTCAACAACAACTTGTGAACATCAACTAATATAAAAGATTGCTCAAACTCGGTTCTATATTTCTCTCCGCGTTGTTCATATATCTGTCCTATTTTATTGAATATAGAAAAAATGAAAATCATGTCAATCGGTCGCTCCGTTTCATAACGGGGCATCTCGACAGGATAGGATTTATAGAATACTAACTGTCTAAGGTATTGCTATTGCCATTGCCAAATCTGTATGTGGGCATTTGCTATCATAATATAATCATTTGCGCAAAGGTGTAGGGTAGGTAGGTTCGAGCTGATGTAGCCAATGCTTTGAGCTCTTGAATAATTTATTTTATCACCTGCGAAATGACGTCGGGCAGGTAGCTGATGTGATGCACGTTTTGAGCTTTTGAACTGCTTAAATCTTTTATGTGGAAAATAAAAAAAAGGATCTTTATCCTTTCTTACAAATGTATTTCTGGAGAAAATAATAAAAGGATAAAGATGCTTTTTTTTACAAATGTATTTCTGGGAAAAATAAGATAATAAGAAAAGGAGAAAGATCATTTTTTTTACAAATGTATTTTTAGGAAAAATAATAATTCATATTTTTGGACTACTATATAATAATGGTGCGTAAGCATTCCTATATAAACAATGTAATATTTATTTTATATTCATTTACACTACTCGCGAAGTTAAACGTATTTCTCAAAGCAATACATTGTCGGAAGTAAAAAAGAAGAGAGGCAATACTGTGCGGAATACATAAAATTCGGATTCATTGAAATAAAATGCATCCAGATAAGAGAGACAAGAATGTAGCATATTTTCAAGACCTAGAGAAGAAGCATAATACTCAGCCAAGTGTAGCAAAACTATGTTCGGCGGCTGCTAAGCAAGATGACGACGGACTTCGAGCTTCGTACAATATCTCTTTGTTAATTGCTCAAAAAGGCAAGCCACATAACATCGGAGAAGAGTTAATATTGCCAGCAATAAATGAAGTAATAACTACCGTGCTTCATAAACCGACCGCAGATATTATCCGAAAAATTCCGTTGAGTAATAATTCTGTGCAAAGACTAATTGATGAAATGGCTGAAAACAATGAAGAATTATTGTACGATCACCTGAGGTCAAATCAATTTTCAATTCAGCTGGATGAGTCCACTTTACCAACTAATGAAGCATTGTTGTTGTTTTACGTGAGCTTTATTAAAGATGATAAAATATGTGAGCAACTATTATTTGATAGAAATTTAGAGACCGATACAAAAGGCGAAACCATATTCAATACATTGGAAAAGTTTTGCGATGAGAAAGAAATTCCTTTGAAAAATATTATTTCAGTTGCTACGGATAGCGCTCCGGCTATGACAGGGTGTCATAAAGGCTTCATAGCGTACTTAAAAAATAAAATTCCAGATGTTCTTGGTGTACATTGCGTTATTCATACACAACATTAAGTTGCTAGAAGCTTAAGTGAAAAACTATTTCAATCACTGCAATATGTCATCAAAGCAGTCAACAAAATCCGCAACAAGTCTTTGAATGATAGATTATTTCATCAGCTTTGTGTTACTAATGACGCGGATTTCAATCGTTTGTTGTTTCATACTGAAGTTCGTTGGCCATCAATAGGCAATTGTCTGACTCGATTCTACATCCTGTTTGACTCTGTTATAGAGTTCTTGGAAACTGAAGATACAGAATTTCCAGACAAGCTCATAACATCAAAGAATGATATAGCTTACATGACAGAGCTGTATAAATTGTTCAACGACATGAATCTCCAACTGCAAGGCGATAAACTAAATTGAATTAAAACAAAAAACGTCGTTGCTGCTTTCGCAGCCAAACTGCTTCTACACAAAAAGAATCTGGGCAGACGTGAGTTTCAAATTTTCCGAATTTATCAGTATCATGCAGTAACGACGAATTGTTTGCCTACTGCCAACATTTGGAAAACCTCCACATTGACTTCACCGAACGATACCAGGACATTTTGAACTTGGAAATACCAGGCTGGGTGTTGGATCCGTTTTCAAATGTCAACACAGCAATGTCACCTCAGCGGGAAGAAGAACTTATAGAATTGACAACAAACGAGGAAATAAAAATCAAGTTCAAAAATGGTTACCAAGAATTTTGGCTACAAAAACCGATTTCGCAATTATACCCTGGATTGTGGTCAATCGTTCAACGATTCTTGATAGCATTCCCATCGTCATATTGTGTGGAATGCTGTGACAACACTGCTTACTAAAAATAGAAATCGTTTGCTTGTTACCGAACGTGGCGACTTGCGACTGTTCTTGAGTAAATTGGAACCTGATATTAACAAACTTATTAAACAGCATTAGATTCATCCTTCATATTAGTTTTTATATATGGATCGATTATTTCAGTTTTATTTTTAATAAAATATTATCTGTTTGAATACTATAAAGTTATGTTTCAATAATCATTCTTATTGGCAGGTGGAGCCCGTAAGAATTAACTTGAGGCCTAAGCGCCGTTGTATGTAACCTACTGAGCTCAGGCTTCAAGTTGCTGGTTATAGTAAAAGTTTCGTTTAGAATTCTCCGTTAATATACATATATAGGTCACAATAATTAATTGATTTAATTTGAAGTTATAGTGTTTTTTAAATAGGTGAAAAAATGGGGGCGCTAAAAAATATTTATTCTCAAAGTGGGCAGTAGACAAAATAAGTTTGGGAACCACTGGTTTAATATATTAGAAGACAACTCAGCAACAACAGCAACATCAGTAGCAAAACTGCAAAGAAAGCGCCGTTGCAGTGATAGCGATGATCAAGCTGTAAATTTTTATACCCTGAACAGGGTATATTAAGTTTGTCACGATGTTTGTAACACCCAGAAAGAAGCGTCGGAGACCCTATAAAGTATATATATAAATGATCAGTATGTTGAGCTGAGTCGATTTAACCATGTCCGTCTGTCTGTCTGTCCGTCCGTCCGTCTGTCCGTATATATACGAACTAGTCTCTCAGTGTTTAAGATGTCCTTTTGAAAAATTGCAAACGTCATTTTCTCTTCAAGAAGCTACTCATTCCTCGGATCAGCCGATATCGGACCACTATAACATATAGCTGCCATATAAACTGAACGATCGGAATCAAGTTCTTGTATGGAAAGCTTTCACATTTGACAATGTATCTTCGCCAAATTTGGTATAGATAATTTTCTAAGGCAACAATGTAATCTCCGAAGAAATTGCTCCGACCGGTATACTATAGCATATAGCTACCATACAAACTGGACGATCGGAATAAAGTTTTTGTATTGGAAACTTTCACATTTAACAATGTATCTTCACCAAATTTGGTATAGATTATTTTCTAAGGCAACAATGTAATTTCCGAAGAAATTGTTCAGATCGGTTAACTATAGCATATAGCTACCATACGAACTGAACGATCGGAATCAAGTTCTTGTATGTCAAACTTTCACATTTGACGATATATCTTCACGAAATTTAGGAAGAGTTATTGTTTATAGAAATAATGTGATATGGAAAGAATTTGTTCAGATCGGTTAACTATAGCCATACAAAACGAACGATCGGAATCAGGGGCTTGTATGGAAAACTTTCGCATTTGACTTGGTATCTTTGCGAAATTTGACATGGACAACTGTTTAAGGTGTTTATATAATCTCCAAAAAAATTTTTCAGATACATTACAACAGTTGAAGAAATTTTGAAGCTCGGATAACAAAACCTGCCATACAAACTGAAAAATCAAAATTAAGTTCGATGGGTAGGTAAAAAGTATCACTGAGGTATAAAAAAACCGCTGCAATGCCTCTTTCGTAATTAACGCCTTAATATTTCCAATAAAATTGCTTGATGAATACAGTATTCAGGGAAATTTTACAGATCAGACAATTATATCATACATTTCCGTATAGAAGATTTTTTTTGACAAGAGTATATATGGCACATAAGATAATTAGCCAAAATATGATTAAATTAGTCATATAATAAATAAATCCCTAATTTTTCCAGATATGAAAAATTAACATTGTAACCATATTTATTCAACCCACATTAACTGGTGGGTAGGTAAAACAAAATCTAGGTAGAAAGCAATTTTGT
>NW_026092821.1:0-6567 GCF_024586455.1 Bactrocera neohumeralis | reverse complement strand
GGCTTTTTTCCCCGATTAGAAAAAAACACTTCTCAGAACGTTATTCTTATTTTTGTTGGATTATGAACTTGCAAGGTACCTACTTTGCTCATTTCGTCTGTTTCAGGTTAGCAAATATCTTTTCAACTGTTGATTCCTGAGCCCAAATTCGTGACAGTTTTCCCCAAAAGCAAATGCTTTATTAACAAACGAAGCATTTCATGGTGTTTTAATAAACTAAATACAAGTTCCTTCACAAAATAATATATCATTAACTAATAGTTTATAATCCAACTAATAGAAATCATATAGATGGTGGTAGTATTATCTATGTATCAGCCACAGTGAAGCGTGGACGGGTCCCTAGTTACTTATGTACAATGATGACTCCTACAGCAGCTAATCCACATATACCAACTGAATTGGAAGATATATCCATATTTATATATCCAGTGGCCATTCTCATGAGTTAGGCAGTGTGGAAACCTAGTTATAACTTTCGAACCTGCAGAGCAATATTTTATTAAATCTGAACTATTTTAACATTTTAAAAAGTTAAGCAACCATACCATGAAGAACTGTGAAGTGTTAATGATATTCATAGAAATCTGGGCAATACATACAAAAATTAAATTAGAATAACTTGTAGAAAGATTAGTGAAGTAAACGATGGTATTATCATAAAAGCAATTTAATACTAGTGTTGATTCCACATACAAGTATCGGACTCCAGAAGTTATAATGTCACACAATAAACCTTAAAAAGCAGAAATTTAATTCCTAATATAATTTGCATATAAAAATAAATGTCTTCAGTGCCTCACTATTGACTCTCCGTAAATATTTATTGATTCTTTGCAAATACTAAATGAGTTGAGTTGTTAGCACTTTTTTCGGACAAATTTTCCAACCGCATTTATCAATTAGTTTTTCTCTTGCAACAATGTAATATATACGTAAATATTGATTTTACTACACTACGACACGTACTGACCACAATTCCGCCGCTATTTGAGCCTTAAATGCAAGGAGCACTCAATTAATTTGTTCTACAACTGACAAATGTCTGTTAATTTTTCACAAATTACAAACGCAAACTTTATCCAGTTTAAATAAAAAATTCAATAAAATAAAATCACTTGACACACGCATCCAAACAGCCGTCAGACATTTGGTCTGCCTTTTTCAGCTTTCGCCTAGTAAGGCACAGCTTTTCATGCCAATTTGACTAGTTTGTAGTACTCTTCGCCTGTATGAAATATTCACTGCCGAGTTCAAGAAAGTTTTTATTTCATTTTGTTGTTGTTGTTTTTCAATTTATCGAAGTTCTTGTTATTGTTTTACGCATCTACGATTGACTCAAAGACCTAACTTTAGCAAATGAAAGTGTCGTTTGTGTGGGAAATGTGTGTAGGAGATTGTGTGATAATATTGAATGGCGAAACAACAACTACAAAACACTAACAATTGCCATCAATAGCAAATTTTATCGAAGTTTAACAAACTTTTACTCATTGTTACGAATTATCGACGCATTTAGTTATTCCTCTTTCACTACTTATTCTCGTTCAGTTGTTATTTACCCTCCCATTCCTGAGGTATGCCGAAACGCACGTTTTTGTGTCACTGATTCGAAGAGGACATTTTTGTATCCTGATGGAAGTTTTGAATGAGTAGAATTTATTGTTTGGCAATTGGTAAATGCTTGTTTGTATGTATGTAACTCGTGTTTCGACCGTGTCCTTGTCAACGAATGCAAAAAAGTATAAGTAAGAAGAAATTCGAAAATGAAGGACTGCTGTAGTTAAGAAGTCTAGAAGTAAGTGATTGCTTAAGTGGCAATAAGAATTCTGTGGACCACAGGCTGAGTTCATTTTCAAGGTATAAACAAGTATCAGTGCGAAGGTCATGTAGAGCAATATAATCAAATGTTTGGAGCTTTGATGCATTTCGTAATACGTAAAGATGAGATAAAAAGCTTATATGAAGCCTTTTGGAACATTTTTGTGGTAACTCGGTTGTAGAGCTTTCAGCATTAAATTTGTTACGAAGTATTGCAAAAGCTTTCAAGAATTTTCCGCGTTTGGAGCTTCCAATGCCTTTATCATTGCATTGCATCAGTAAATACTAGTTATTAGCAATTAATAATATAGTTTTTCACTTTCTAAGCTTTCAATTGTTCTTATATTCCTAATGAAAGCAGTTTAAAGCTTTTGATATTTATATAAGAACTTTTTTGCAGCTTTGTTAATACCGGAATGATTACAAAAGAACTAGCGTCTAAAGCTCGGAAATCAATTTGTCTCAAATATTGTCTTTAGAGCTTTCCAGAAATATTTTTAGCTCTTTGAGCTTTTCACCCTCTAAAACATTACATTCAGTGCAAAATATTATTTTAAATCTGTTTTGTAAATTTTCTTGAGTTTTTAAGTTGCATTAAAATGAAAAGCTGATGAAAATACTAATGAAGAACAATTAGAGCAACTTTCAAGTTCAAAAGTCAGGATATCAGAAATTTCATCTTACTTGATATATTACCACTTAAGAGTATTCTGACCATTTGAAACACAATTTTGTTTAAAAAATTGGTTTAAAAGCTTTAAACATTTACTCCTGAAATCTGTGCGTCTGAACAACGATTTTATTGCATAAAACTTAGAAAATAGCATTCTATCCCACAAAGACCTCTTATTGCCTTCATTGCCTCACTCTGCCACATTCCTAAGTTTTTTAGTCCATGTGTATAACTAAAAAGGGTTGACTATATTGTCGTCACCTCAAAGGAAAAAACTCCCAAAAGCAACTCAAAGCAAGGGAGGTTTTTATTTGCTTAACTTTTGTAGTCGTTTGGTTGTTGAAATATTTACTTCCCACTAACTGTCGCCAATGCGCTACACCGAAGGTGGGTCACCAACACGCAAACATTATTGCCCGCGCACTTACTTTTTTGCGTGAAATTGGTTAAACACACAAAGCTGCCTTGGCTTTGCGACTTGCCAAAAGAGCTTTGCTCTTTTGCAACAGGCTTTGAAGTGCATGCGCTGAAGCGCAACCAGTTTTGCGTTTTAAAATTATTTTTTATTTTTCTTCTCTGTTTTCCCTTACTTGGCATTTATTGCCGGCAACTTGCTTCCTTTCTGTTGATTGTATTCGTAACTTTAAAATTAATTTAAGCATTTTTATTCAATGATTTTTGCTCGTTTAATCTTGTTTGATAATTTATTATATTTTTTTGAGTTACTTTGTATAATTAATTATTTTAGGAAACTTGCTCGCCTTTGTGGCCACTGTGACTAGGCTCGAGTTGCATGCCGCAATTGCTTTCTTGTCACTTAATCTCTGCAAACTAAAAGTCAACTCAACTTTTAAAGTGAAAACTTGCCATTGACATTTGATTAAATGTGTTTTAACGGTACACCCACATCAGTTTCACACACTCAAACTACAGTGGACACACTTGCCGCATCTTATTTCAAGTCATTACCAAAAAGTTTTTAGATACGGCGCTAATAAGCGCTACTTCCACACTCACTTCTTTGTCCGTCTGACTTACTTACTGAGTTGCGAAGTTCACTTAACTTACAAAAACAATAACTTACAAAACAACAACATAAAAGTTGTTTCATTTCTCACTCACCTTTTTCCTCAAAGTTGCCACTCAGCTTAATATCGATCGCCTCGAAGTAATCCCGCACGCTGTTGCACTGTTCGCGTGCGTTCAAAATTTTACTGGTCGAATCGCGCTGTAAGCGGCGCCTGTGATGTGCATGCTGTTGTTGTTGTTGCTCATGATGAGCATGAAAATGATGACCGTCGAGATGTTTCGCGTCGGCCGCCGATGGCACTGTCAAACAACTGCTGGCCACTAAAACAGCAATGCAAACTTGCAACAGCAGAAATAGTCGACGTAGTTGTTGTTTTTTATGCGCTGCTGCTGCTGTTATTGGTTTTGTGGCATTCCTTTTGCCGGCAATTTCGACGGCGTGGGCCATACTAGCGCGTGTATAGTGTGTAGGTGCGTAGTAGTAAAAACAAATTTGGTACGCACACTGTTTGCTTTTGTTGTTTTTTGGCTTTGGCGCGCTTAATATTGCTTAATGCGTGTTATAAACGCCTGACAGGCGATATTTAACTGCTATTAACGCGTTTAATTATTTTGACTGTTGTTGTAAATTATTTTATATATTGTTGTTAAATATCGTCGGCAACTTGCCTTTGATGTAACACTATGCAAATAATTAACACAACACGTCGCCTTTATGTTGGGCCGCTAATCGAAAACACATAACACAAACCTGTAAAAAACAATAACAATAAGCAAAATAAATTAACAGGTTTTAGAAAACTTTTTGCGTAAAAAGATTTCTTGACCAATTAATTGATTTAATTAGAATTTAATTTCACAATGAATCACTTTTGATTTTGCACGAACGAATGAAATGGAAACGTGCTAAATATATAGGAAATATATGTACAGGGTTATTCACTGAAGTGTTACCTATTCAAACGACTATAATTTTTAGTTTGATAATATTTTTATTGATTCCAATGACAAAAATGTATGAAAATAATCAAAAATTTAGAATCCATTCACTTTAGCTCGATATGGCCACCTTTTGCCTTGACTATGGCCTCAAACGGTCAAAAACGAGTTGCATGCTGCACGAATGTGAGCTTGTGGTATTTGGCCCATTCACGTACAATCGCTTTCTTGAGCGCATCCATACTGGTGTATTTTTAGTCCGCACCTTGCTCTCTAAAATGGACCAGATGGAAAAGTCCATCGGATTTGCGTCTGGTGATTTCGAAAGCCATTGTGTCGACGAAATGAAGCGTGGAACATGATTTTTTAACCACTCTTGGTTAATTCTCGCTTTATGTGACGGCGCCGAGTCTTGTTGGAACGTCCATTCTTTCCGGCCGAAGTGTTTACGTGCCCACGGCTCTAAAGCACCTTCCAAAATATTTTCACAATAAGTCGCATTTACTTTGACACCAGGCTCGATGAAAACGACTGGAGAGCGCCCATCAGCGGTCACGGCAGCCCATACCATCACTTGCGATGGGAAATTACTTCGGATGGCCATTCGTAGGCTTAAATTCTCGTACGTGCGTTCGGTCAAGTAAACACGGTCATTTTGAGAGTTTATGAATTGCTCAATAGGGAAATTCTTCTCACCAGAAAACACAATGTTCTGAAATTCGCCACGTTCGTGCAAGTGTAACAACTCCTTCGCTCTTTTCTGAGTCTAACTTTTTGCTGCGGTGTAAGATTGTGTCCTTGGAACTTGTAAGGCTTGACCTTTAGCTCATTTTTCAACAGTCGTTGCATTGAACTTTGCGAAATTTTCAGCTCTTTAGCCATTTGATTGCCACTTCGACGTGGATTTCGTTCAAGTCGAGCCTTCACTTTCGAATCATCTCAGGTGATGTTTGCTGTTTTCTTATGACCACCTCCATGGCGTTTTGCGATGCTGCCAGTATCATTGTAACGATTTATAGTGCGATACACAAACATTTTGTTCACTTCGAGATGTTTTAGCTGACGAACAATTGCTGCTTGTGATTTTCCAGCCAAATATAAAGCAATCACACTATTACATTTAAATTCCATCACGTATAACTTTTTTTTCACACGACACAGACTAAAATGTTTTTGTACGCTTGTAAACAATGGAATGATTTGTTATTGGTGTAAATTTAAGCGCGCTGTCATTAATAGTGTGGTAGTTATAGCAGTTTGAATTTGGCAACACTTCGAGTGGGTAACCCTGTATATATAATATTATTAATAAAAATATATATTTTCACAACAAAAATTATCGTTACAACAATAAGTATCACTTTTTTTTCAATAACAATGCGCGTATTCTTTATATCACAACTTGCCACCTGCGGTTGCACCTCTCACAAATATGTTCAAAACGTCGTGTTAAGTTTCATATAGCCTTTTACTATGTTTATATAAACATTTGTTCTATCGTCAGCACTTTTTATTCATATAAACCGCCGCAGCTCGCCATTAATTGTGCATAAATCAGCGCCAAGTTTTTTTCACTTTGCGTCACTTTCTTCGATTATCTATTATTCCCCTTTTTTAAGCATATTTCGGGGTCTTCACCAAAAATGACGTCTTATTGGCGCTTTAAAAAAACTCACGCGCTGAAGGTTGTGGTTTTGGATTAAAAGAAACCTTTCCGCACAATTGTCAAAGTTAAGTAAATTTATGAAAGACGTGGGGAAAAACGCTGATTTTTTGAAACCAAAGGTTTGATAATTTCGAAAAAACATTTTCACCGGGGAACAGTTAAGAAGGATTTTTTTGAAAAAAATCGTATTCGCCCCTTTTGATTTCGTTTAAATTTGCGGTCCGGCCCAACTACCACGTCTCATTCAAGCGCGAATCGGGGCCTCCAGACCAAGCGCCAAGTTTTTTGGGAACCCCCCGCCGCTGGGGGCCCCCAAACATTTTCTCCTTTTCCCCCGCCGCACCGTTTCTTTACTCGTTGCCAATTAAAAATTTAAACGCTGGAGACCCCCCAAATAAGAATTACAGGAATATATCAAGGATGATAAAACCGGGAGAAG
>NW_026092820.1:0-6352 GCF_024586455.1 Bactrocera neohumeralis | reverse complement strand
TTTTAACCCCCCACAATGGTTTTCTGAGTTAAGGCATTATTTTTATGTACTTCGCCAATGATTTAGTCGTCACGGAACATTTTACAGAGTGTTTTTTTCTTATTATTATTGGAAATATGTTTTTTAATTCATTCCCATTATGAAGTTTATAATGCCGGTCCGTTTTGTTACGTAAAATTTTATAAATAACGCATAAAGACACTCAAAAATTTGAGTCTACAAGTAACACAAATTTGTTGAGCCGGAAATTTCTCAGTTTCGACTATGTATCCTGGTTCGCTGTAGATATGACTATCGAGATCTTTCCAGACGAAAGTGCTTAGATGTTTCCACCTTACCTTTTTCGATACAATTTTGGCAGCTAGCGTTCCGATAAGAACATATTCTTATCGCATGACAATGTTGAGGAGAAAACTGAGAGCTGTGCCTGCCTTCTACATGTCGAGGTTCAGAGGACCAGTGTTCTAGATCGTAAGACAACAATGGAGATGCAAAGCGTTATTACTCTAGTGTGAGCGGGGCACGGATGTCACTCCTTGCCAGCTGATCAGCTTTGTAGTTTCAGAGATTCCAGACACACCTAAATTTTATAATGAAATAGATTGCTGCTTAAACTTATTTTATTTTCCGGCTCAAATTCGCGAAACCGGCAGTTTGCGCAAGAGCATATACCACACATATACCCACTGTAAAATGTCACAAGTAGCCGGAATTTATTTTCGGGATATTAATCATGCTATTGAACCTAGTGAGGTTGTGAAAAACTAAGTAGTGTCCAATGAATATGACTTGTATACCCCTTGTGTAACTTTGTTCTTAATACTATAACAGGTTAAATGATTACATTAACGACATACCAAATATTTGCCTCCAACCTAACATAATGATGACCGATGACATCGATATCATTGGCCATAACAACCCCGCCATTGCAAACATTCCGGCCCTGAGAGTGACCAGGTGGAGAAGAACTTGGCTACACTTGGAATCTCCAATTGGCGCGAAACAGCGAAAAGGAAGAGCGACTGGCGCGCTGTTGTAAACTCGGATGTAATCACGTAAGCGATGTCTGCGCCAATAAAAAAGAAGAAGGAGAGACAAAGAAGTCTTATAAGCAAAGTTGTGATATACACTAATACCTTTAAAAATAATAAAAATAAATTCATGGTACCTTGAAACCCATCGGAAACCAAGGATTAAGCAACACGCATCAATTGGGAAATTACGGGTGATGTGAGGCCACGAAAAGTAAGGGGAGGGCTTGGCTGAATTTCCGGCAAAACTGACCAAATTTACCATAGTACTGTATATATCTCTAATACCAACAGAAAGAAGAAATTTTGGCATGAGATTTTCTGACTAAAAAATTATTTTTTTTCCGATATTAGGTGAATAAAAGGAGAAAAAGTTATTTTTCCCATTTGTTATTTTATCTTTCGGTTCCGATTGATTTTAACCTGCTATTAATTTCTTTTTTCAAAGCTTTTAGCATTGCCGGCTTTTCAGAACTGACTGACTTAGCATACTTGGTTTTCTGGATTACCACTGTTAGTATAATTTGAATAGCGTGGTAACTCTACTATTTTCTTCTGAGATATTGTATTGTATACAGTATACTGCATACATTCTTTTGAAAAATATAAATAATAAATGTAGGAATGGCTTACGGAAGAACGACACGTAGTGGACGTAACTACTGACTACTTAAAAACACAACCCTACTTACTTGACACACAGAATACTAACTTGACGAATTGAACTAAGCGTGCGCTTGACTAGAGACGAACAAGACAGTTGAATTTTAAACCTGAATAAAGAAACATCAATTCGTATTCAACTAAGTTAAAAACCCGTCTTTTATTTAAAACCTCCACATAAATGAGCTGGTAAGTTCATAAATCTAACTTTTAACTCACCCAAAATACATATACCATTACATTTGAATACCAACTAAAAATCTTGACAAATATTTCTTCAATATATTGACTTCTTAGTATTACATATATTTTAATATATATAAACAGGGTTCGGCACTCGAAGTGTAACAGACCATTCGTGCAGCTGTCGCACTGGAATCAGCTGTTTATAAATTTGCTGAATGACAGTTCGAATTATTGTTCACAAGTGTACAAAAGCGTTTTGCCAAAAGTGAACGCAAAAAAAGTGATCAGCGATGGAATTCATACGTAATAGTGTGATTGCTTTATATTTAGCTAGAAAATCAAAGCTAGCAATTGTTCGTGAGCTCAAACACCTTAATGTGAATAAATTTTTGTTTATCGCAACAACACTCTTTACAATGATACTATAACGCCATGGACGTGGTCATCAAAAGACTGCAACGTTACGTGAAATGGTTCGGAAAGTGAAGAAGCGACTTGAGAGAAATCCACGACGAAGTGCCAATCAAATGGCTAAAGAACTGAAAATATCCGACGACAGCATCCGACGCATATAGAAAAATGAGCTCAAGGTCAAGCCTTACAAGTTCCAAAAGACCCATGATCTCACACCGTAGCAGCAACCGAAAATTGTGTTTTCTGACGAAAAACTTTTTTCTAATTGAGCAATTCGTAAACTCTCAAAACGATAGGGTTTACTTGACCGACCGTTCATACGAGAATCTAAGTCATCGATTGGCCACCAGGAGGGAGCACCCGCCACAAATAATGGTTCGGGCCGCTGTCACCGCAGATGGGCGCTCTCCAATTGTTTTCATCGAGCCTGACGTCAAAGTAAATGCGACATATTATCGGGAAAGTGTTCTGAAGGCTGCTTTGAAGCCGTGGGCAAACAAACATTTCGGTCGCAAACCATGAACGTTTCAACAAAACTCAGCACCGTCTCACAAAGCGCGAGTGAACCAAGAATGTCTGAAAAACCACATAATGGCTCTCGAATTCACCAGATGCGAAACCAATGGATTATTCTCTCTGGGCCATTTTGGAGAGCAAGATCCGAAGTAAAAACAAGTAAGGAAGGGCTAAGTTCGGGTGTCACCGAACATTTTATACTCTCGCATGATAAAGTGATAATCGAGATTTCATTATACGTCATTTACATATTTTTCAAATACCGTATTTTTGTAAAGTTTTATTCCGCTATCATCATTGGTTCCTAATGTTTATATATATTATACAAAGAAGGCATCAGATGGAATTCAAAATAGCGTTACATTGGAAGAAGGCGTGGTTGCGAACCGATTTCAGCCATATTTCGTACATGTCATCAGGGTGTTAAGAAAATATTATATACCGAATTTCATTGAAATCGGTCTAGTAGTTCTGAGATATGGTTTTGATTCCATAAGTGGGCGAGGCCACGTCCATTTTCAATTTTTAAATCAATCAATTTTTAAAACCTGGGTGCAGCTTCCTTCTGCCATTTCTTCCGTAAAATTTAGTGTTTCTGACGTTTTTTGTTAGTCCGTTAACGCACTTTTAGTGATTTTCAACATAACCTTTGTATGGGAGGTGGGCGTGGTTATTATCCGATTTCTTCCATTTTTGAACTGTATATGGAAATGCCTGAAGAAAACGACTCTGTAGAGTTTGGTTGACATAGCTATAGTAGTTTCCGAGATATGTACAAAAAACTTAGTAGGGGCGGGGCCACGCTCACTTTTCCAAAAAAATTACGTCCAAATATGCCCCTCCCTAATGCGATCCCTTGTGCCAAATTCACTTTAATATCTTTATTTATGGCTTAGTTATGACACTTTATAGGTTTTCGGTTTCGCCATTTGGTGGGCGTGGCAGTTGGTCGATTTTGCCCATCTTCGAACTTAACCTTCTTATGGAGCCAAGGAATACGTGTACCAAGTTTCATCATGATATCTCAATTTCATCATGATATCTTCAATTTTTACTCAAGTTACAGCTTGCACGGACGGACGGACGGACGGACAGACAGACATCCGGATTTCGACTCTACTCGTCACCCTGATCACTTTGGTATATATAACCCTATATCTGACTCTTTTAGTTTTAGGACTTACAAACAACCGTTATGTGAACAAAACTATAATACTCTCATTAGCAACATTGTTGCGAGAGTACAAAAAATATACACCAGTCTCGAGATGCTGAAGAAAGCCATTGTCCGTGAGTGGGCCAAAATACCGGCAAGTCACATTCGGGCAGCTTGCGATTCGTTTTTTGAGCGTCTCAAGGCCATAGTTAAGGCAAAATGTGATTATATCGAGCAAAAATGAATTGGTGCTGAATTTGTGATTATTTGCACACATTTTTTCCTACTTTAAAATAAATAAAAAAAATTTTCCAAGCCGAATTTATGGCTTTTCAATTGGTTACACTTCGGACCCTGTACAATCCACTTCTACTTGTACCTTAGTCTGGCTGCGTTTAACCATTCATGCTAAGAAATGCATGTATTTAACACTGTTTTTTTTCAATGCAACAACACTATCAGCAAGTACAAGCTTAAACAATTTTGAACTGCTACTGAAAAAGTAAAAAAAGGTAAGAAGCAAATAGCTAGTAAAGCAATGGCAAGCGTTATAAAGGCAGTAAAGGCATAAAAATCATAACTTTTGACCTTAGCATGCTTTTCATATGCATACAAGTGGCAAGTAACTGTATATGTGTGTGTAGATATGTATGTTTGAGAAACGCTAACAAAGTGCCTTGATACGCGCTCGCATATATGCAATTGTGCATGTTGTTGTTTCTGGCCAAGAATTTTCTGTATTTGTTATTGTTGTTGTTGCTGGCGAGTATATGCTACATTTGTTGTTGTTGTTGTTGTTGTTTCTGGCAAAGAATTTTCTACAGTTGTTTTTGTTTCTCGCTACTTTTCCCACATTTGTTGCTGCTGTTGCCGGCCAAGTATTTTCTACATTGTTGCTGTTGTTGTTGCCGGCCAAGTATAGTCTACATATGCTATTGTTGTTGTTAGGCAAGTATTTTCTGCATTTGTTGCTTAACGCTTTGACCTCTCAACAGCAGTGAAGCCTTCACTTTCCACCATTAGCCAGCAACAGCAGCCAATACCGAGACGGCCACTGCGTATGTGGAACATTTTGTGAGGGTTGCTACATTTCGCCTGCATATGCATGCGTGTACATATATATATTTATGCTTATAAGTATGTATGCATATACTTTTTCGTGTTCGTAATTCATTTTCGCAGTTGAACATTTTCATTTGAAAATTCATTTTTCTGCTTTCACATCTGTTTGTTGGCGTTTTCTGTAGCGCATAACGTTCTTGTTGTTGTTGTTGATTTTTTATGCGCAACTTTTCCCATCTAGGAATTACACTTAGCTAGTAAAATGTATTTGTCGGTATAAGCGCCTTTACATATGCAATGTAAAATGGTCGAGGCAATTTTGGCTGTTAAGTGCATATGCAGCGTGGAGCAAAGTACGTTTACAAGCCAAAAGGATTTGCAGCAACATCAAACAATGCCATTTAACGTGTTGCTGCTGTGTGTTCTTTCATTGCCTTGAGAGCTGTAACAACCAATGAAAAGAGAGAAATTCTTACAACTGCACTTCCGGCAACTTGCCAAGCATAAAACATTTAAATATTTCCAAAAAAGAGAGAGGAAATAAAATAAATTGTTTAAAAGCTTCAAACTTTTAGCTAAAATCTTGCCAAAGTAATGCCGAAATAATATTTTAGTATATTAAAGTTGTGTAATCATACGCTCATATAACTGACCTTAGCAGCACACGCACTCACCCACATTTGAATGACGTCTATCGCTCTACTTGTACTGTTATATGAAAAGTTCAAAATAGTATTTGCCTGCAAGACTGTCAGTGGAGCGTCTACACTTGACCATGTGTCTGTTGCATGAGTGATACACTCTAAGAAAATGCTTGTAAAAATGTTTATATATATGTATGTGTATGGGCGCACTTGGAGCTGACGCTATTTTTTACTGCAGTTCACCTATTTCTTGAGGCGCTTTTTAAATTTGTCACAGCTAAATCTGTTACTTAATATTTTCTGTATTTAGTTATACGAGCTCATGTACAACATGTTGTTTTTAAATGCCTTGGACTCGCTATTGCTTTAACTAAAAGTAATTACTGAAGGTGTACTAATTCAAAGCTAAGTGAATGCTGAACTTTTTTAGACTTCTCGTATTTAAATTCTGCAGTTCTTGGAATCAGCGTTACAAATTTTCGAGACAAGAATAAAGAAAAAGGATTTTTGTTGAAAATAAGATTTTCTTCGTCTGCTCTCTCTGTTAGCCTGAAGAGATCTATATGTCAAATTTTTAATTAATCTCAATCCTTATTTTTACGCAAGACATCATGCTAGTTACATTATTCCTTAAACTATCGTCTTAGTAGCAAACCCGATAGACCTCAGAAATCATG
>NW_026092819.1:0-5312 GCF_024586455.1 Bactrocera neohumeralis | reverse complement strand
CAACTTCAGTAATTGAAGAATTTTTAAACCCAAAATAGGAAGTAAATGATTTCAGAAACCCCCAGTGTCGATTGTAAATGGTAAAATAAAAAATGGTTTAATTAAATAAAATTTGAACTTCAAATCACTCCAGGGTTTTAGCCCTTAATTGTAAATTTTTTCCAAATGCACTGCTGTTATGGTTTTCAGGTCCACTAGTAAGATGAAGAAGGCTATTAACTCAATATGTTAAAGTGATGTTTTTGAAGCAACCAATATCGATTGTTAAATGTGTGGCTTCCAAGAAAACGTGGATTTTATACCTCAATACAAGATCAGAATTCTTCCAAATGCAATTACCGTTATGGCTTTATGTCAACTTCAGTAAGATGAAGAAGGTTAATTAACTTAACCCTAACTTGTTCACTATTTACATATGTAAATATTCGATTTTTAAAATAGCTATTATTTTCACACTTTCGGTCCTATAGAATAAGATTGTGACTATTTTTGATGTTTTTTCCTAGAATAGAAAAATAAAAAAATAAAGTTAGTGTACCGTAACTCTTTTCAATTTTCCCATTTTTTCTTCATAATCGGGCACTATTTAAATGTAAATATTTTTTGTTTATACGTTAAACAATACAATTTATTTGTTTATTAAATTATGTGCTTATAAATAAGAAAAATAAGGAATACATAAGAAATTGCAAATTTAGTTTTTTATGCATAGATTGCATTTTGTTTGCACTTTGCTGTGTTCGATGCAAACCGGTTTTTTGCACTGGCCACAAACTTTGCGTGTTGAACGCTTCCTTTTGCCTTCTTCTTGATAGCACATATAGTCCACTTTTATTTTCGAATGCCCACGATCAGGTCTGGGACAAAATCATAATAGGTTTCGCTATGCAATGCATGAATAGGTACACCAACAATGCACTCAATTGCCAATTTGTTGGAAAATATGAAATGACACGAGGAATCTGGGATCTTTTCAAAATTGTTGGCATACAAAGTTGTTCTGCTAATTGCTGCAAAAACAAACGACGTCCACCTGTTTTGATGAATAGTACAAATATAAAACGTTCCTATTTACTACAAATGTTATGAAAAATAATTACCATTTCGGGATACAAATTGTGATGGAAAATTTTCTGTATATATTATATAGGTCGCAAGTGCTAAAATGTCCAGAATATTATAAAATAGAGCAAGTGGCCAACGATGTGTTTTGCGTTTTGTGGAATACTGCCGTAGCATATGATCCATTACGTCAACACCTCCTTTCGTCTCGTTGTAAAATAAAATAACATTGGGTTTTTTCTTTATACCCTAGATGGTGTCGTCACATGGCATTGTTGAAAGTAAAACAACGGCTTTGTTCTTTTTGGGAACATAGGAGCAAATTGTCTTGTTTTCTCCATATCCAAATATACTCGAATGTTCCAACCTTTGCGGGGAGGGCTTGAATTCCGAGGGCAAGCATGCTTTGCTTTTTTCATGGTTCCAACCAAAGACAATTTCCAGCTTTATGCCGTATTTGGCTGACTTGGATGGAATATACAGCGTGAACTTGGTTCGGCCTCTAAAAGGAAAGAGCTGTTCATCTACAGTTATTTTCGCGTGGTCTGTAAGATTTGAAGCAAATTGGCGTTAAGCGATTGCGAAAATTTCGGAAATTGGTGCAGCTTTATCCTTAAAGATCGCTGCTCTCTAGTATTTTGTTGATCAAAACGAATAAATCCTTTATGGCTTTAACGTTTCGCTGACATAGCTCCAGATACAGATGAAATGCATTTTTTTGCCAAAGTGCTTCAAGTTTCTCATTGCTGGCATTATGACTACCAATAGCTATTAGTATACCATAGAATGTGTTAAGCTTCTTCTGATACATCTTCCCAAATATATTTTCTAAAGATGATGTCAAACATATTTTCATGCGGAAGAAAGGCCATAATAATTATAATGTTAACTTTCCTGCACTGCTAGCGCTTTCACTATCGCTTCCTTAGTTTTTCGTACCAGCCTTGCCTCTTTTTTCGTATTTCGGCAAACAATTGTCTGTATTGTCGGATGCATTATAGCGTGAAATGTGTCAAATATGCTCATATTTTTAGTGTTTGGATAGGGACCTATAACACGACTTTCACGCTCAATATCGCTTCCTAAATGTGTATATACAAGAAAATCGACTTTCTACCTTAATAAAAGATTGTGGAAATCTTCAAAATGCACTGCCGTTATGGCTTTATGTCCATTTCAGTAAGATGAAGAAGGTTAATTAACTTAAATATGTGAAGTAAATGATTTGAAGCAACTCAATATCGATTGCTTAATGTGTATTTACAAGAAAGTCGACTTTTTACCGTTAATATAAGATTGCGGAATTCTTCCAAATGCACTGCCGTTATGGCTTTATGTCCATTTCAGTAAGATGAAGAAGGTTAATTAACTTAAATATGTGAAGTAAATGATTTGAAGCAACTCAATATCGATTGCTAAATGTGTATTTACAAGAAAATCGACTTTATACCTTAATATAAGATTGTGGAATTCTTCCAAATGCACTGCCGTTATGGCTTTATGTCCATTTCAGTAAGATGAAGAAGGTTAATTAACTTAAATATGTGAAGTAAATGATTTGAAGCAACTCTATATCAATTGCTAAATGTGTATATACAAAAATATCGACTTTATACCTAAATATAAGAAGGTGGAATTCTTCCAAATGCACTGCCGTTATGGCTTTATATCCACTTCA
Organism: Bactrocera neohumeralis; assembly: GCF_024586455.1. Taxonomy (NCBI): domain Eukaryota; kingdom Metazoa; phylum Arthropoda; class Insecta; order Diptera; family Tephritidae; genus Bactrocera; species Bactrocera neohumeralis. The sequence continues at coordinate 2,572 of NW_026092819.1, read as the reverse complement.
GTAAGATGAAGAATGTTAATTAACTTAAATAAGTGAAGTAAATGATTTGGAGCAACTCAATATCGATTGCTAAATGTGTATTTACAAGAAAATCAGTTTTATACATTAATATAAGATTGTGGAATACTTCCAAATGCACTGCCGTATGGCTTTATGTCCACTTCAAGAAAATCGAATTTATATATAAATATAAAATTGTAGAATTCTTCCAAATGCACTGCCGTTATGGCTTTATGTCCACTTCAGTAAGATGAAGAAGGTGAATTAGCTTAAATATGTTAAACTAGTAATTTGAAGCAACTCAATATCGATTGCTAAATGTGTATATACAAGAAAATCTACTTTATACCTTAATATAAGATTGTGGAATTCTTCCAAATGCACTGCCGTTATGGCTTTATGTCCACTTCAGTAAGATGAAGAAGGTAAGTGAACGTAAATATGTTAAACTAATGATTTGAAGCAACTCAATATCGATTCCTAAATGTGTATAAATAAGAAAATCGACTTTATACCTTAATAGAAGATTGTGGAATTCTCAAATGTCGATTGCTAAATGTGTATTTACAAGAAAATCGACTTTATACCTTAATATAAGAATGTGGAATTCTTCCAAATGCACTTCCGTTATGGCTTTATGTCCACTTCATTAAGATGAAGAAGGCTAATTTACTTAAATATTTGATGTTAACGATTTGAAGCAACTCAATACCGATTGCTAAATGTGTATATACAAGAAAATCGACTTTATACCTTAATATAAGATTGTGGAATTCTTCCAAATGCACTGCCGTTATGGCTTTATGTCCACTTCAGTAAGATGAAGAAGGTTAATTAACTTAAATATGTTAAACTAGCGATTTGTTTAAATCAACTCAATATCGATTGCTAAATGTGTATATACAAGAAAATCGACTTTATACCTTAATATAAGATTGTGGATTCTTCCACATGCACTGCCGTTATGGCTTTATGTCCACTTCAGTAAGATGAAAGGTGTTAATTAACTTAAATTAGTGAAGTAAATGATTTGAAGCAACTCAATATCGATAGCTAAATGTGTATATACAAAGAAAACCGACTTTATACCTTAATATAGGATTGTGGAATTCTTCCAAATGCACTGCCGTTATGGCTTTATGTCCACTTCAACAAGATGAAAAAGGAAAATTAACTTAAATATGTCAAATTAATGATTTGCAGGAACTCAGTGTCGATTACTAAATGTGTACATACAAGAAAATCTACTGTATACCTCAATATGAAAATGTGGAATTCTTAAAAACGGACTTCCGTTATGGCTTTATGTCAAATTCAGTAAGATGAAGAAGGTTAATTAACTTAAATATGTTAAACTAATGATTGAATATCTCAATATCGCTTCCTAAATGTGTATATACAAGAAATTCGACTTTATACCTTAATATAAGATTGCTGAATTCTTCCAAATGCACTGCCGTTATGGCTTTATGTCAACTTCAGTAAGATGAAGAAGGTTAATTAACTTAAATAAGTGAGGTAAATGATTTGAAGCAACTCAATATCGATTGCTAAATGTGTATTTACAAGAAAGTCGACTTTTTACCTTAATATAAGATTGTGGAATTCTTCCAAATGCACTGCCGTTATGGCTTTATGTCCATTTCAGTAAGATGAAGAAGGTTAATTAACTTAAATATGTGAAGTAAATGATTTGAAGCAACTCAATATCGATTGCTAAATGTGTATACACAAGAAAATCGACTTTATACCTTAATATAAGATTGTGGAATTCTTCCAAATGCACTGCCGTTATGGCTTTATGTCCACTTCAGTAAGATGAAGAAGGTTAATTAACTTAAATATGTGAAGTAAATGATTTGAAGCAACTCAATATCGATTGCTAAATGTGTATTTACAAGAAAATCGACTTTATACCTTAATATAAGATTGTGGAATTCTTCTAAATGCACTGCTGTTATGGCTTTATGTCCACTTCAGTAAGATGAAGAAGGTTAATTAACTTAAATATGTGAAGTAAATGATTTGAAGCAACTCAATATCGATTGCTAAATGTGTATTTACAAGAAAATCGACTTTATACCTTAATATAAGATTGTGGAATTCTTCCAAATGCACTGCCGTTATGGCTTTATGTCAACTTCAGTAAGATGAAGAAGGTAAATTAACTTAAATATGTTAAATTAATGATTTGAAGCAACTCAATATCGATTGCTAAATGTGTATATACAAGAAAATCGACTTTATACCTTAATATAAGATTGTGGAATTCTTCCAAATGCACTGCCGTTATGGCTTTATGTCAACTTCAGTAAGATGAAGAAGGTTAATTAACTTAAATATGTGAAGTAAATGATTTGAAGCAACTCAATATCGATTGCTAAATGTGTATATACAAGAAAATCGACTTTATACCTCAATATAAGAATGTGGAATTCTTCCAAATGCACTGCCGTTATGGCTTTATGTCCACTTCAGTAAGATGAAGAAGGTTAATTAACTTAAATATGTTAAACTAATGATTTGCAGCAACTCAATATCGATTGCTAAATGTGTATTTACAAGAAAATCG
>NW_026092818.1:0-6747 GCF_024586455.1 Bactrocera neohumeralis | reverse complement strand
ATTGACAAGCGTAACATAATAACATTTTTAAATTTCTGATTTATTATTTTATCGACTTTCAGCCTTTGAGGTTCTATAAACTCTGTTTTTTTTAAAAAGGTTAAAAATTTCATTCGGGGGTTTCCCAAGGGTTTGAAAGGCGTCAATTTATAGGGTTTTAATGAATGACCACCAAAAAAAAAATTCCATTTATTTATACTTATATACAAAAAAGGAGATCCATAAATTTAATAAAACGGTGACCTAACAGATGGGCGAAACTTTATAGAACAAAAAAAAAACAAAAATTTCAAAAAATTGATCCTACCCCAAAAAAATCTTACAAACAAGGCTGATTTTTGAAGGATACAAAACTTAACAAACTTTGAAAAACATTTTTTAATGGTTTATTTTAAAGGACAAAGCCGCAAATATTCATAAAGCAAGCCCGGGCCAAAAACTTTTTTGATAAAAATGAAAGGGTGAATTTTTAATTTATACTTCGCGTGTTTTTCGAATCGGTAAATTTTTTCTGTAAATTGAACCGTTATTGTCATCTATAATCTTTACGTAAAAAATTTTCATTATTTTGAGATACCGTCGTTTTTGTGAGGCTCTAAGGTGAATTCTTCGATTTTATTATGTCTGAATTTATTGAACAAAGAAGTGCGATAATGCACCATATCATACTGCATTGGTTATTCGTGATCATTTCGCCACATTTTCAACTAATACGAGGGCTGCTATATATTTCTGGCCTAATAATGAAAATAGGAATATTTATCAACGAAAATGGTTTTATTGTTTTTCAAAATATTCTCCATCAAGATTGCCACTTTTCACCAATTTTCGAAGCACTTTTCCCACCCGATTGAGACACCTCCAAAACATAGTTTTTGAATGCTTCAACAGCATCGTCTGGCGACGAAAATCGTTGACCACGCATTATTTTCTTGATGTGTGGGAATAAAAAGAAGTCATTGGGTGCCAAGTCAGGGCTGTACGGCGGATGACCCATCAATTCGACGTTTTGGCTGGTCAAAAAGGCGCTGGTTTGAGCCGATGTGTTAGAGCTCGCATTGTCATTGTGCACAATGATTCGTCTTCTCTTGTTCGTTTTCGCCGGTCTTTAGGCAAACAAATGGTGGTGTACCACTCAGAATTTACCGTCCTACGTTGCTCAAGCGGAACAGTCGCCACATGACCAGTTTTTGCCGAAGAAACAGGGGACCATTTGCTTCAGTGCTTCTTCACGAACAACTTTCGTTGGTTTGGCTCGTCTTGGAAGACCCACACGGTCGATTACTGTTTTTGTTTCAAAGGCTCATACGCATAGATCCATGATTCGTCTCCTGTGATGATCTTATAAACATCTTTTGAAGTACCGCGATCGTATTTTTTCAGCATTTCTTTACACCAATCCACACGAGCCTTTTTTTGAGCGATTGTCAAAGTGTGCGGGATCCAACGAGAACAAACCTTTTTTCGGCCAGGTGTTCATGCAATATCGAATGTATGCTGGTGGGAGAAATGCATAGGCACGCCTCTATCTGAAGGTATGTTACATGACGGTCTTGCATTATCAGTTCACATACGGCATCGATGTTTACTGGCACAACGGCTGTTTTTGGACGACCTTCACGGAATTCGTCTTTGAGCGAGCGTCGACCACGATTGAATTCGTTGTACCAGTTTTTCACAGTGCTATAGGATGGTGCTTCATAGCCATACAAAGATTTTAGTTCATCGATGCACTCTTGTCGTGTCGTGATAATCCACGTCGAAAGTTGTGAAAAATGATCGCACGAAAATGTTCACGAGTTAATTCCATTTTTTGGCCGAGATAAATTTTTTAATTCCCTGTAAATAAACAATTCACGATTAAATGACAAAACGTTCTGAGTGATGTTATGCTAAAAAATGTCAAACTTTCCAATGGAAATGTCAGATTGCACCTGGCAACACTTAGTGTTGCCTGAGCCTGAAAAATATATACAACCTCCGTATCCTGCCACATCGCATTCGTCTGATTTACTTTTCTGTAACTTCTGGCCATTCAGCAAATTCACATGACCACTCCGAGGACAGCGTTTTGACTCAATTGAAAATATAAAAGCTGAATCGAAGGAGGCTCTGATGTATTACGACGAATTTCTCAAAAAGCTATGATGACTGGAAAATTCGTTGGCATAAGTGTATTGCAGCGGGAGGGGATTACTTTGAAGGAGATGAAATGGACAAAATTCACCTTTCAATTTGATCACAGTAGTATTTCCTTTTTCATCTCAGAGCCCCGTCTGGATGATAGTGCTCTTCGGCAAAGAGACTTAATGCAAAACCAACCACAGTAGTTATATCCAAAAATGAGTCCTTAAATACAAACAGCACCTGCAATATTGAATTTCTAAACTCTAGAAAAACTTAAATGCTCAAACATCTTAAACATAAGACACAAACCCTACACTAAAGCTGTGGGTATAACAGACTTACAGAGTGTACAAAGTCATTAAATTAATGGATTTGTTACATGATTGCCTTCTTATAAAATTGCATAATGTAATTTCCGACAAAGAAAATAAATTGCTAATGTTAAAATACATATGTGTACAGTGGTGCGGAAAATAAGTACACATTAATCAGAAAAATAAAGAACTAGAGATGATCTCTTAAGTTTGAGTATAATTAAAAGTGAAATTGTAACACCCGAAATGACGCCACATATAAACGGAACTTTGTATAATGACTGTTTGTTTGATGACATCGAGATATTTCCCGTCTTGTTCCCCGATCTCTAACCAGACCCATTTGTTTGCATCCTTTTTCGTCTGAAAAAAGCAGAACAAAGGGCCTGCAGCTGTACACTCTTATAGAAAAGTGTAGCTTTTTATTCAGTACCTCAGGTTAATAGATTAAAGGGGCACGATAAAGTGTCGCCTTGTCGAAACTTCTTTTTGGTATCGAATGGCTCGGAGAGATCCCCCCCGGGATACTGACGGAGTTTTGGGGTTTGCTCCGTCGGTTTACACATTTGGGTTTTTGGTGGATACCAAAACCAGACATAGCGGCATATGGCCCCCTTTTTTGTGTTGGCAAATGCAGCTTTGAAGGAAGAGGTGTAGGTTGATTCTTTTTTCACGGGTTTTTTTTCCAAATTTGGGCCGAATGGTGAGTATGTGGTGTTGTTAAATTTCCCGGGCCCCAAAAAAAGCCATACTGACAATCAATCAGTTTGTTGATGAGGGGGTTTTTAACCCTTTCACCCCCTAAACGCTCGATAGAACCCCCGCGATGTTGAAGAGACATTTTTTTTGGGGTAATTGGCGAAAATTTTTGGGGACCCCCGTTTTGTGGTTTAGGCAGAGCACCCCTTAAAAAACGAGCATGCACCCCCACCGTTTTTTTGCCCCATATTTGAATAGCCGGCCCGCAACCATGGGAAAGTTTGTTGTTTTCCGACGGAATTTCGTTCAAATTTTTCTTCATGGGGGGCAAGGGAACGTCGCCCTTCGTCATCGAATGTGAAATGGGGTTTCCCCCATCTCCTGGTGTTTTCACTGCCATCCAGAAAAGTTGAGAAGGCTCCCCAAAATTTTTTAGTATGTTTCCTTAGCATGAGTCACTAAAAAAATTTTTTTAAATATAATATTATATAAAAAATATTTATTTTAAACTTTAAACACCCAAACCCGGGTGAAATTTTTATACAAATTTTCTGGGGCTTCCCATTCTCTCATATTAAAATTATTTTTTCCAAATCCTTTTATCACTTACAAATTAAAAATATTTTTTTAACCCCTTAAATCTTTTTTTTGGGCTTTTCCCATTTTAGCCCGAGGGGAAAGCAAAAAATTGCTTTAGAATGAAGTGAGTTAATTTAAATTGCTGTGGGGTGTGGCATGCAAATGTGCAAGGGAGATGTCGATCTAATTTTTTTTACGCAATTTAGTGGTCAAAAAAGCCTCATTAACAAATGGAAGCAACGCATTCACGCACACAAACAAACAAGACAGGACAGCGATTGCAAGCGGGAACAACCTACCCACCCGACCAGCACCATAAACCAAAAAAGGAGCACGCAGACAAGGCGCCCTTTTTGGGGCCCGGGCTATACTTGTGTTGGCCCCTCTTGGGGGGGCACCAAACCCAGCAAAAAACATTTTTATGTTAAATTGAAAATTAAAAGGGTAAAACCAGTAAAACAAGCCCTACAAACAAAACTACATTGGAAAATGGATTAATAGCGGGGAAGCACCCCCTTCGGTTTTAAAACAGTGCATAAGTACAAATTTGTTGCATAACCCCACACCGGGAGCCTAGAATGTCTTCTTTAAAACCAAAGGTCGACATGGGTTTCCCCACACAAGCCGGGATACCGTTACATGTAGGTATATGTGTATGTTGAAGATGTATATTAAAGTGCCTTGGGGGACCTGGGTCGTCGGCCCCCACTTCCCAATACCGAAAACCCCCGTCGTCGGTGTTTTTGGGAATGCAAAAAACCGCATTAGTAGCCGCAAAAAGCTGGGCAAAGCAAACTGGGGAAACGGGTTTCGGGAACCATTGTAAAAAATGGTCTCCCACAAACACTGCCCAACAACATTGTCCCGCGCTATTATCCCTTAAAAAAAGAAAAGGAGGGCTGTTGGGGGGAATCGAAAGGGCAAGTCAATCAATACCAGCCCCGACCCGACATCAGTCAATGGGATATGATTTCAGGGGGAGGGCTACATGCTGTCGAGAGAAAGATAAGCAAAAATTAAAAAAAAAAATTTAACAACAAATTTGTTACACCTGCCAGCTGCGCTTTTTAGAGTGGCCCAGGGGAAATTTAAGTTGACTTCCAATTTCAATCAGTTCAGGCATTTGGTTAAGTAAATTAAATTTATTTTGAAAAAAATAGCTTTTTTTCCTCTAATGGATACGTCATCAAAAAAATAATTATAAAAAATTAAAAAATAATTTATAAGAGATCCCCCGTTTTTTCCTGGAAAAATTACATTTTGTAATTCTAGTCTGGGGAAACTTTCAAGACTTTATAAATTTTTAAATTTTTTTATATAACAAATAACAACCCCATGGGTGGATGGAGGAAGAATGTCCAACGATTTTTAAAATGTGCCCAATTGTCAAAAAAATGAGAACCCTTTTCAGTGTGGCTTTAGGACTGAAAAAACAACAAATTACCCGATATTCTAGCGCCTCTTGGAAAAAAAACCGGTGAAAGCAAGATCGACCCCCCATCTCTTTGTCGAATTCAAAACTGATTTTGACAAAAAAAGCCTTTATGCCATTCAATATCAAACAAGGTTTGGGAAAAAGGCGATTCCCCATCCTTGGGGTTCTTCCAATTTTCTCGTGGAGAAAATTTTTGAGCTTTAGAGTTTTAAACGAACAGGTACAATTTTCATAAGATATCATTGGCCTCAACATATGAACCGTAAGTTCTGCTTTCCCCAGACTAATTAAGGGGGGCCAAACAAAAAGGGGGGGGCCAGTGAACGAGGGGGACGTTTTCTCCCGTCATCAAACAAACAGTCGTCGCACTCGCGATTTTTTCTCCCCCCCGTCACTGTTTACACTCTCTTTTGGGAAATCGAGAGAATTTTGCCTTTCTTTGGGAACCCAGATTTAAAACCAACAACAATGGGGTCGAAATCCATCCCTTTAAAATTTGGGAGGCAATTGGGGATGGTCCCCCTCTTAACGAAAAAAGACCCCCAAAATCATAATCCACCTTACTCCTGTTCTACTATATGGGCAGAGGCAGAGAGATGGACAAATCTGATGAGTCGATGTTACTTTCCCCCAGAGAAAAGTTCTGAGGAAATTCATAGTCCATTACCCCTTGGCAACGGCGGAAATATTCAACCCATGTAACCAAAGAGCTATATGAGATACACAACCACATTGTCGTCCCAATGGGAAAAACGTTCCATCTCCCTTTTTAAAAATTTGGGAAAACGGAAAAACCCCTCGTTAAAACAGAGGGCGAAGAAGACCTTTGGGGGGAGAGATCAGGTGGAGAAAAGGGCCCACATTTGGATTCCCGGGGTTTTCCCCAAAATTTCGAAAAAGAAGAAACGACTGGGTGTTTTAAAAATCGGCTATAAAACCCTTAACGGTTTTACGCCAATAAAAAAATTCAAGTTTAAAGTTTTAAAAACGACTGAAAGGATAAATTTTTTTTTTTATTTTTAAAAGAACAGGTGTTTCAGTGAAGGTTTTAAAACTGATATGCTTTTGCTTAATGCTTAACACCAAATTTTCAATAAACTCGTGTTTTTGTGACTAGCGCCCACATACAATTATTAGATACAAGGTCTGTCGCAAAAAAAACAGAACTTTTTTAAAAATAACCGTTTCTGGTGGCGCCACCATTGGGGTAACAAAAAAAAAGTTTGATCTTTGTTGACATTTCTAAAAAATTTTAAAAAAAAATTGGGTAACTACAATCGATGTTATCGATCAAAAAATGACAAGGGACTTTTTGGGCATCGGTCGTTAAATGCAAAAAAGGGAAATTTTGTTTTTAAACTTGGGAAAACCCTTTTTCTGAAACATTTCAAAAAGATGAAAAAAGTTTATTGGATCAGTGCCTATCCCTAATAATTTCCCGGTGGTTTAAGCGATTCCAAGAAGGTCGTGAAAAAACCCCTGTGACGATCAGAAGTCGGTCGTCTTCAAAAAAAAATAAAAAAGACAAGCGATTTGTTTTTTTTCGATTCCCAGGGAATATTGACACCGAGGAAATTCATCTCACCGACCAAA
>NW_026092817.1:0-6418 GCF_024586455.1 Bactrocera neohumeralis | reverse complement strand
TTTAAATTTTTCACTGTACAAAAAGGACCATCAGGATAATGTTTGTAAGATTTGATTTGCCCTAAATGGGGTTTCCCCAAAACTTTATATCGGGAGGGGGGGGGGATAATTGATTCATCCTTTTTCACACTGTCAGTGGGTTTTTATGGGGTTTCTAAAAATTTGGTTATTATATTTTAGTGGCGAAGATTTCATTAAACCTTTGATTTTTTTTTCAAATTTTTAGACCAAGGGCACCCTTATTAATTACATGTTTATATTTATCTGTTATTAAGGAAAATTTGGTTTTTATTATGGTCTTTGTGGGCTGGGAAATTCAATTCTCTACATTTATTTTAATTTTGTTAGTGGACAATTTTGGGAGTAGCAACTTAAAGTCCGGCTAAATTGAAAACCCTTTATATTTAAATGCACTGTTTGGTGTGGTTTGTACGCTGGTGGAATCATTGGACCGTATTTTTTCAAAGATGCTGTTGGACGCAACGTTACGGTGAATGGCGATCGCTATCGTTCGATGCTAACAAACTTTTTGTTGCCAAAATGGAAGAACTGAACTTGGTTGACATGTGGTTTCAACAAGATGGCGCTACATGCCACACAGCTCGCGATTCTATGGCCATTTTGAGGGAAAACTTCGGAGAACAATTCATCTCAAGAAATGGACCCGTAAGTTGGCCACCAAGATCATGCGATTTAACGCCTTTAGACTATTTTTTGTGGGGCTACGTCAAGTCTAAAGTCTACAGAAATAAGCCAGCAACTATTCCAGCTTTGGAAGACAACATTTCCGAAGAAATTCGGGCTATTCCGGCCGAAATGCTCGAAAAAGTTGCCCAAAATTGGACTTTCCGAATGGACCACCCAAGACGCAGCCGCGGTCAATATTTAAATGAAATTATCTTCAAAAAGTAAATGTCATGAACCAATCTAACGTTTCAAATAAAGAACCGATGAGATTTTGCAAATTTTATGCTGTCAACTTCAATAAGATGAAGAAGGTAAATTAACTTAACGATGTTAAATAAATGATTAAAAGCAACTCAATATCGACTGCTTAATGTGTATATACAAGAAAATGGACTTATACCTGAACATAAGATTGTCGAATTCTTCCAAATGCACTGCCGTTATGGCATTATGTCAACTTAATTAAGATGAAGAAGGTAAATTAATTTAAATGCATTGTTATTGTAATGAATTTATTCAAATCAATTAATTGCTTAAGCGCAAGTTGCCCTATATTCAAGAAAATGGAAATATTAGATACAAAACAACAATTGAATGTTATTGTCAAAACAAATATTTTAATATGAGCGGTTTGTTGGCTAATACATACCTAATGAACTCCATGCGGGGGACAATATTAGATTTAGATTAAACAATTAACGAAAGTGTTAAAGTGCCAAGGGCATCAACAGATTACATGATGCATTGTTAATGACCTGCAATTATGGCTTTTAATTCAATTAGTAAGATGAAGGAGGTTTTAAGTTTTTCAGATGTTATATTTTTTTGATTAAAAGCAACTTATCGAATGCTAACCCATCCTTTATAAACAAAAAGAAAATCGGCCTTAACTCTTCAATATTGCTCAGATTTTATTTCAGTGAGCATTCCTTTATGTCATCTGAGAACAGGAAAAAGTCATTGAAACGTTGTTAAACAGTAATTTAAAGCAATTTGAACTCCCCATTCGTGAAACTATATAGAAGAAAATGGAATTAAGACAATATAAGATTGTAGAATATGATCTCCAACATTCACTTTGCCAGGCTTTCTCTTTCCATAAATATTCATGAGTGACAAGTCCACCGCATTCGCTTGATTGCTTAATGTAATCAGGTAACTTTAAATTCCACAACCTGGATGGTAAGGAAAAATGTCATAGGAGAAATTGTAAAAGTTGGACATGGGGTGTAATAACGTCCACTTGTAGGCGTAATTCTATATCTGAGGAACGTGTTACCAATCTTTTCAAAACATCAAAAACCAATTATTGGACATACCTATAATATATTTAATTATTTTCTTAAACCTAAATCGACTGCTTTGTGTATTTACAAAAAAATAAATTTAGCCTGAAAAAAACTGTCAAATTTGCTTAAAGTTGCTCGTCCGCGACCAACTTTTGGCTTTATGTCATCTTGAATATGAAGAAGGTAAATCCACGATTTATCAATGTTATCCTGTCATAGACGTTTAAAGCAACTCAATATCGACTGCTTAATTCCAGAACAACAAGAATTTGGACGATTTTCCTGAATTCGTCTTGGGAGTGATCTATGATCGCGATTGAATTCACCATACTATCGATAAACAACGATTCTCGATCGCCAAAAGTAAAACACGTCAAAATAATAAAAAAAAATATTCCCATGAAAATTTTCGCGAATTGAATATTTTTAGTAACTCTAAATAACACAAAAGCGCTTTTATATATGACATAACGTTCTGTATTTGTGTTATTATACCCTCGCAAAGGTAAATTAACTTAAGAGTGTTATAGTAATGTTTACTCCTAACGGTATGTACACTTAGAAAAAGAAAATGGACTTTAAGTCCTGAATACAAGGAACTTTAAAATTAAAAAATTTTATGTATGAAAACTTCAATAAGATGAAAAATATTTAACTTAAAGTGTTAAATAAAATGTAAAATTATTAATGTTAGCACTTTGAATATTACAAGAAAACTTTACTTTTTAATATATGAGATTCTCGAATACAATATAAACACTTTTGATTTTAAAGTTCACACTTTTAACCCATGAAAAATGTTTATATTTAAATTAAAAAGTTAAGGCACTCATTCAACCTTAAATATAAAAAAATGGACTTTATACCTGAATATAAGAGTGAACACTTTCAAATGCAATTTAAAAGCTTTCACCATAAACTTTAAAGAAAACACACTTTTTAATTGTTTTTAATTCACATTTTTTTATTCAAACATATTAAATTTAAATTTATTTTATATCTATGAAATAACTTATTTATAACTCATTTATAATTCATTAAATAAAATAATTTAATTTAAAATTAAAAACTAAACCATTATATTATTATATCTTTTTTAATCTTGCATATGTCTTTCCATTGTTAATTTGATGTAAATTCATAGGCAGGCTTGTGAAATGTGATGTGTTAATCAGTTTAGGCAATTTTGTTTTATACCAGTCTCGTAAGATTGAAAATGTGCATCAAATTTCGCATAATTTCAATAGGATAACAACATAGAACGTAAAAGTAATTTCATTTTCGTAAATAAAAAGTTTGATTTTATAGATACAACAATTTATTTTCATTCAGTAATGCTAAAATTATTTTGTTTATACTGATTCCTTTATAATGTATTATAGTCGAAACATTAACAGATTGATAGTTAATATTTTACAAAGTTCAATATTTTAGAAAATATTCTTCTCTTTGTTAAGTCCTTTGTAATAAATGTTTCAGTGTTAAAAGCATACGGAAACCCATCTTTATACTTATGTAAAAAATTTGAAAAACAAAAAGAACTTTTCATAGCCGCTCTATAAGCGGGATTTACTCGAGATGTTATATTGTTAAAATATATTTTTGCATCTTTATGGTTTGCCTCGAAACGCATTGCCCAGTCAAACTTGAGAGGACCACATTTCTCAATTGCGTGTGGGTATGCACCAAAAAATGATGCTTAGGTTTGAAATTACCGTAAAGTAGAATATATAATTGATGATGTGCTTTAATTAAATTTTTTAACTTATCTAGATCGAAATTAGAAAAACTAGAATCAAATAATAAATCTACTATTTCTATTAGCAACACCAACAGTTTCCAATGCTTCACGTCTGGTGAAATTAAATCTCCTATCATGAGTGGAAGAAAATTTGTAAAGCATAAAACCTCACTAGCTGTCATTTTTAAGTTGTACGATTGAAGTCGGTCCATAAGGATTTTTTGTATTTCCATCTACACTAAATCTTGCTGAAGGCAGCAGAACTGAATTGAGAGGAATTGTAAAAATGTAGTCTTGAAAATCTAAAAAAAAAAAAAATTATTTAGTGTTATTTTATTAATTTAACAAACAACTTACCAATTTTTTCGTCGTTTTTAAGCTTGGTTCAAAAGGTCTATTGATTGTTGATTCCGTATGTTGGCATAGTATTTTAGTAGTTCACTATCTTTGTTTTAAAATTATCCCACTTTGTTTTTAAACGATTCTCTTTTGGTGGATAAATCAAATTGAAATCTCGATGAATCTAAAACAATCTAAAAATTTTTATATCCTTGAATTTTGTGTTAAAGTTCTTTTTAAATACCAGAAATGGTGCTCTGAGTCTTTTAAAATTGGCCACTCTGCAAAAATCAGAATTGAAAGCTTTGCCAAATTCTTCTTCCGAAATGTAAATGTTTTTTTTTGCCATTTGTCAATAACCTCATCCCAATTATTGACATCTTTTTGAAGCGAAGTTTTTAAACATAACGACAGCGTTTCGTCAACCTCAACATTTTCGTCTACTAATGGATCACATACTTCACTCGAAAGAGATCCTTGCGCAGATGGACTACTCTTTCTAATCTTTGTCTTTAAATTAAAATATTTGGAATAGAGCTTGCCTGATGGGTTTTTTTTTCTTTGACGAGGAATGTAGTAATAATCCTGAAAGAAATCAGTTTACAATATGTTCTTTTAAATATATCGTTTTTAATAATATCTGGGACTCTTTTTCATTGGGAAATAAACCAATTATTACTTCCACAATACTAGCAAAGTGTTCTGGTCTAAGCTTTGTCTTTGTTAACTTGACATCTTCTAAAATTATTTTAATGAGGGCATCGCGTTGCTTATTCGTTAAACATGCCCATTCCTCATAAAATTGAATAAGTTGTTTTCCCGCTGAGTTATCGTTTAAAATGTTGAAAGGGGCTGCAATGAAATTTATCATAAAAATTTAATACAAAACCTTTTACTGTATATCTTTACCAGATCCAAATGCGTTTCTTATTGGTTATTTGAAGAACAAGGTGAATCTTTGTGACGGTTTTTCAGCAACCAACAACTTTTGAAGTTCTGGCTCTGCATTTCTGTCTTTCAATTCCAAACTGAAAAAAATAAGTTTGCTAAATTATAAACGTAGTAATATTGGAAATGGTAATTGTATCTATGTACGTGCTTAACGTCACAAAATAAGCTTCAAAATTATTATATTTACTTTCCTGACTTAATGCCAGAAAATAACTTTTCCTCTAAACCTGCTCGAAATGACCAATATTTTTACTGCTTCCGCAATGTCTTCTTTCGACAAATATTAAGTTTCGGATTATTCCAGCATCAAGAGAACATTAATAATAATGCATAAATGTTAATATTATAAAGAATTTTTACTTACTTTAGGCCAAGAAAAGTGTTTCCAGATCAAACTCCTTTAGCAGATTAAGGGAGATCCGTATCTTCCTCCATCACACGTACGTTAAATCACCCTGCTCATTAATTTGGATATCGTTGCCAAAAATTCAGCAAAGTCGTTTTCTCCGGTATAATTTACCCTGACTGGTCATTCTTGTATCTTGTTTACCTTCTAAATTCTTAAATGTCAAAGTGAACACTTTTAAATAGAAAGTGCCACTTTGATTTATAAAATGAACACTTTAAATGTAAAATGTTAACACTTTTCTGTAAATTGATCACTTTACATTTTAAATTTTAACACTTTCAAAATAAACGTATTATAATTTTAATTTTTAAATTTTAAAAAAATTTTAAATTAATGGATTCACTTTTTAATACAATTTTAAAAGATTACATTATAAATAATATATTTTTACTTTACAATATAAAAGTTTGCCATTATAAAATAAAAGATAACTTTTTAAAATTTAGAATAAAAACAAAAATTTTAACTTTTAAATTAAATAAACAATTAAAAAACTTAAAATTAGCACTTTACAAAATAATTTTTTTTTGTGTTCTATAGAACCTATAGACTTTAAATGAAATTTAAAAGTGTTCACATTTAATTTTTAAAGCGCACTTTTTATCAGTATACGTCATCACTAAACCAAATCGAGATGAGATCAAAAGTTTATATATAATGATCAGGATAACGGAAATAGTTTCAATCCGGTTGACTGTCTGTCTGTCTGTTCGCCCGTCCGTCCGTGCAAGCTGTAACTTGAGTAAAAAATGAGATATCTCGATGAAACTTGGTATGTAGTTTCCTTAGTGCAAAAGAAATTCGAGTTCGTGAATGGGCAATAATCCCGGACCACTGCCGCAAAAATCGCCGATAACCGAAAACATATAAGTGGCGCACCAAAGCACTAAATTGAATGTATAACTATGATTTGGTACAGAGGATTCCAGAGAGGATGGTTTTAGAGTTCAGCTCGTTTTCCCTCCATTCCGATGATTGTTAGCTTGTTTGGGGGCTAAACTC
>NW_026092816.1:0-6855 GCF_024586455.1 Bactrocera neohumeralis | reverse complement strand
AGGTTTTCCAATCAGTTAATTGACGGTGGGATTCAGTCTTTCATACAGTACACTTGAACCTTATGCTATCCCACGGTAATTTGTACAGATATAAATCTCTTTTTTGGATCGGGCAGAGAATACTTAAATACCACCGTCGGGTAAGCTTTCGTCCGACTATATTATACAAAGAAAGTGATTCACGATCTCAATCTTTCACAATTCTTTTGACAGAACTTTCTAGGCGATGTTGAGAGGCTTATCTTACAAAGCAGCCGATGCATGCTCTTTATCAGTTCATCGCCGCTTTGTTGTTCTTCAGATGCGTGATTGCTGAATTTTTCATCTCTGGAGAAATGTTCCCTCCATAATTTCAGTATGCTCTAGCATCAGTCACTAGATCACATTTGGGTAATCTGTGAATTATTCTCTTGATTTTAATTTAAAGTTTACGCAGGAAGCTCAGTGAAGATTGGATATTAGAAATAAATAATAAGTTGGGTATTTTGAATCAAATTCAACCACTTTGAGAAATTACAAAGTAGGTTTTATTAACTGGGGTTACTTTACAATACAGAGTCTAAAATGAAGTTGGGAAAGATGGTTGAAACGATTCGAAGCAACTTCAAACTCGACTTTTTCCCAAGTCGGGAAATTTAAAACTTAAAATTCCCCGTTATTTTCTTAAACACACCTCGTAAATCTCACTTTAATATATCTCAAATTTGATATCAAAAACTTATTTCTATATTTTCAGAATGACAAAGGGCCACAACAGGGTGCGAGACGCCCAAACTCAACACTTCAGGTTTCATTGCCTTTATTTATTTTTTTATCTAGTTTAATTTTTTTTTTTAGTAAATTGAAGCGTGCAACATTTTCATAAAAGCCCAATCAGTCGAGACCATCCATGCACAAACAAAAATTGCTTAAAAACGTTTTAACGGTTATTTTTGTGGTTACATAAACGTTGTGGGACGCTCCAACAAAACTTTGTGCGCATTGCTGAAGAATTCTCACTTCAGTTAATATAATTTAACACAATTTAATAAAACAATATGGACAACTTTCGGAGCGTGTGCTTGATTGACTACCCTACAAGATGGAAATGAATCACAATAACTAAACTTAGTAGTACATAAGTATGTAAAGGAGAAATGATACGCCATTTCATGTATATACATATAACCACATTAACCAAAGCTACTACTTGTTGCAAAATTATCAAAAATATTACAAAAATATGCTGAAAAGTGTTGAAGAAAGTTTCATGCTTTCCGAAGCCTAGCATTGGAGAATGTGAGAATTATAATCATACCTACATACATACATAGATGTATGTATTACATATGAAATATGCTATAAATTAATTGTCATTATCAAAATAAATTGTTGTGTGTGTATTAATTAAAGTTTATTATCCTCTACTCCCAGTCCTTAAGTCATCATCTAGTATGAATATTCGAAGACTCAAAACATGTTGCTGTTGTTTGGGATTACAAAAAAAAAAAAAAACATAATGACTTAAAAAGAGAGCATGAATTTTTGAATTTTGGTTTGAAATACAATAAATTTGGCACTAAATCTCAAAAAAATTAAAAATACAAAATTATACGACATTAATTGACTATATAATCATATGTAAATGCACCAATACGGCGATACAAGAAATACATATATACACATATATACTATGTTAACTAAGCGATTTGCGAGAAATGAGCACTTTAAGTAACATATTATACCAGTTATAAATATAAAAAAATATGTAAATGTGCAAATTTAACTTAGAGAGTTTCACAAATATTAATTATTGGTTCAAATGTTCAAACTAAAATTGCATGCTTTTAATAAAAAAATATTACTTTAGTAAGTTGGGTGAAATGAAAACTGAAGTTGTTCTTTGTCAATGTTTTTGTTGTTACAAAACATCAAGCGGGTTTGGAGAATGGTCTCTGCCTGTAAGTACATAGTGTAATCGAAAGTCTTTTCGTATTTCTAATCGTTCCAAACTTCATTTTTTTATATTTATAATGAACTTTAATGAACCAAGTATGTACTATTTTTGTCCACCATTGTTCCGCCAGAGACATTATTCCATCAGTGTCAAACTTTTTTCTGGTTTCTGGGCGAAAACTACAAGTACCACTACAGGCTTCTCTTGAACTTTACTCCATCAAGAAAGCTCTGCATTGACTGGAACAAATGGTAGTCCGATGGTGCAAGGTGAGAGATATGTGGTGGATACATCAAAACTTCCCAGCCAAGCCTTTCAGTTTTTGCCGAGTCTTCAAAGAATGTGTGTGGTCACAGCGTTGTCCTGATGGAAGACGGTAAGCCCTTTCTGTTATTGATCAGTTCTGGCCGTTTTTTTCCGATTGCTTGCTTCAATCTCATCAGTTATTGACAGTAAAATGTAGAATCAATCGTTCGACCAGGCTGGAGCAGCTCATAGTGGATGATTCCTTTCCAATCCCACCAAACACTCAGCATAAACTTTCGAAGCGTCAATCCTGGTTTTGCAACCTTTTTTTGCGCTTCACCACACTTGGACCATGATCTTTTCACTATATGGCCGTTTTTGATCCACGTTTCGTCTCTTGTTACCATTCTCTTCAGAATGGTTCGATTTGATTTCTTTTCAGCAAGAATCGCAGATGTTAATTCGGTCCATTAAATTTGTCACAGACAATTCATGTGGTACCCAAACATCAGGCTTCTTTATGTAGTCCAGCCTTTTTAAATGGTTCAAAACCGTTTGATGATAAAAGTTAAGTTCTTTATCGATGTCACGGCCGCTTATGGGACGGTCCTGGTAAATCTTTTCCATAATTTCATCGACTTTTTCAACGATAGATCGGTCAGAGCGAGGTGCATCTTTCATCGAAATTTCCAGAACGAAAGTGGAAGCGATTCATTGTTGTTTCACACGAACTTATGTAGCATCGTCTTTTTTTTAAATTTTATTGGTGGCTTGCGAGGCATTCTTCCTTTTTATACAAAAATTTCAAAATAAAGCGAATTTATTTATTATTTTCTACACATTTTTGAACAGATGTAACTTATTTTCAACTTCCCGAATTCAATTTATTTTATTAACGCTGGAGATACACTACTGCAACGACATCTATTGACAAATACAGATTTTCAACTACCCAATATAAATTTGGGTTCATTTTTAGTTGGGTAGACTTGATTAAAATGGTATTATTTCATTACTTTCAGATCTAAATTCACATGCAACCCTTCTCCAAAATATATTCACCAGAAATCCTTATTCTTAAGCATCAATTTGTTATTTATTACTACATGAATGATTCATTTATCTGATATAAAGGTTGATCCACTTCGATACCAAAACACAGAAACTTCCAAATTTAATAATTTTTCCCTTTCAAATGTTGGCCGCGTCTTTATGTCTCAGATGGTCATCCGTCGAATTCAATTCTCGATGACTCGTTCAAGCATTTCGACTGGTAACTGGCGAACCACACGCGTGAAGTTTTGCTCCAAGGTCTGAATCAAATCGGAAGCGAATCGTGAAATCGTCGGATCACCTAACTGTTCTCTCAATAAAACCATTGATTGATGCGATGTGTGGGAAATGCCGCCGTCCAGTTGAAACCATATGTCGCCGAGTTCACGATTTTCAATTTCAGGCATCAAATAATAGCCAAAAAGGCCTAACTTTGAATCTAACCAATCTCATGTATCGACAAAGTTCTTTCCAGTCTAATCGTTTTAATATAAACTTCCCATAATACACGCGGTTCATCGAAGGTAAAGTGTCTGCCAACAAAAACGACGTGATGTTAAAATGAAATAAAACACATGTTTTTTTGTTATTCAGAGAATTGTAAGCTATTTATGATCCCCGTTTTGCATATTTCATCGGTTCACGACAATTTTGTCCGGGTTCAGTATTTGGACTATAGTGCGCTAAATGCGCGTTATAGGTTGATTGGCGCAAACCTGCGATATAGCATACCCAAGGAAAAAAATATTCTTCCTCTTCTTCTTTATTGGCATAGACACCGCTTACGGTTATGGGGAGTTACAACAGCGCGCCTGTCTTTCTTCCCCTTTCGCTGTTTACGCCAATTGGAGATTCTAAGTGTAGCTAGGTCCTTCTCCACCTGGTCTTACCAACAGGAATGGAGGTCTTCCTCTTCCTCTGCTTCTCCCAGCAAGTACTACGTCGTATATCACGTATAGCTCATCAATGCGCAAAGGACCATAAATCTTCCGCAGAATCTGTGTCTCGAAAACTCGTAACACCGATTCATTAGATGTTGTCATCGTCCATGCCTCTGCATAGAGATTGGTTTTTGTTTGTCGAGAGGGGGTCTTTACTTCTGAATTGCACTTGTTGGCAAAAGTTATTATGCGTTGAATTTCGAGACTGAAGTTATGACCGTCAACAGTGTCTTAGAAGCCAAGTCGCCAATGCGACGACTGTTTGTTTGATGACAGGAGATATTTGGTCTTGCCTCATTCACTACAGACCCATTTGCTTCGCTTCCTTATCCAGTCTTGGAGAAAGCAAACCAACGGCAGCGCGTATGTTGTGGCTATCTGGTCAGTTGTTTATTTTCAGGCCTAAAAGCAACACTGATTGGCTAAATGAGTTAAGCTTCCCGCCCTCACGCGCCACTACACCACACAACACACCACTCCCCAAGCAACACTGGCCCATACACCACACCTGAAGACAGCAGTTTCACTCACACCACACATCCATTGGAAGCAGCGCAGAAAACACCACACACACCAATACACGCGGCTGCTAATCCACCACCGCCCAACGAGCAAAAAGCTTCGTCCTGGAAGTGAACCGACACTTCGATCACGAATTTCGATCACAAAACATCTGCGGACGATCTACCTCTATCGTTTTTTTCGGCAAACAGCTCAACCTTCCTTTTTTTTGGCATTTTCTCCGTCTTGCTGGTCGGCTCAATCATCCGGTTACATCTGGTGATCTTCGGCGCGCAGCAGTAAATTATATTTCATAAATCTATAACCTCCGCGGGTATCCGCCCAGGGAGTACATTCAGTTCATTTTTTTACAAACATACATACACTGTCAGCCTCCACTGGTATCCGACCAGGGAGAGTTTTATTATCAATAAAATTGTAATCTATTTTAATTGAAAATTGTGTTCTGAAACCTTCTTTCCGGAGTAAAGGGAAAAAGTAAGTGGTAAATTATATACTGATAAAGTCCAACCAGTTTGTTGTCGATGGGATTTAATCTTTCATGCAATATGCTCGATAGAACCATATATTCGATGTTGGGTGGCTTATCCCAAGGGTAGTTGGCGCAGCTTGTAGTCTTTCCATTAGAATTTTTGAGCATTATACCTGTCGGCTAGCTTGTCAAGCTTTTTTTCTCTCTTTTTTGTCTGCAATGCGTCACGCTTTCTCTTCAATCTCGGTATCTATCCATCTTCACGGTTGTGGTCGTTTGTAACGTTGCGGGAGTGTAGACAGTCTGTTTTCTCTCCACTGCGACATGACATCCCTCATCGTACCAGCTATTCTTCTATATTTTTCAAACCAATGGATTTGTTTGCAGCTGTACGTGAGAAGCTTGAAATACCGTCCACAGTTCCTTATATCGAGTTGCTTGTTTAGTGCACTGAAGGGCAGGAGTGCAAGCTGAGTAGTAAATCGTTCGGCTGTTTTTTTGTGATTGCAGCTTCTCGACGTCGAACCTTCCTTGTGTTTGTTGACGTGCGTTTTTTGCTGGAGGAAACGTGCATATCTTGGTTGCAACTAAATAGTGGTCCGTGTCGATGTTAGGATGATCGATCTGGTTGGTAGCTTTTCGATCCGGAGACAGCCAGGTAGCTTGATGAATTTTCCAATGCTGGAATCTAGTAATACAGATAACCATGTATCGCGCACGGTGAAATCGATCAGCCTCAACCTACTTGGGAATGTTTCATCATGGAGGCTGAATTTCTAACGACCTTTGTACAAAGATACTTTCTTTGCCAACCTGGCGTTAAAGTCGACAACCACGATTTTGACATTGTGGCTCCCCATAGGTGCGCTCCAAAGGCACATTGAAAACATCTTTGGTGACATTGTCCTTCTCTTCCCGTCGGGGCTGGGTGCAAATCAAGGTTATGTTGAAGAACTTCGTTTTGATGTGATTGTGGTGTAGGCTCTCTCCCACCATGAATCCCACACCGAAGTTATGCCACACTGTAGTAAATGCCACAGGGACCTACTGCGTCTCAGTCCTTGTCCGGTCCATCGCATTTCTGGGACGGCGGTGATATCAGCCTTTACTTTTACGAGGTTATCAACGAGTTGGGCAGCGACACCTTCCCAGTTAAGGGACTGTACATTCCAGGTACATGCCCCTTAATCATAAACCAATAGTTTTTATGGGCGTCAAAAAGAGGGCTTTCGTACGAGGAGTTGTTTCCTTTTTCTCGTTTTTAAAACCCCGGCTTAAAAAAATTTTTTGCTGCTTTTCCTCTCTAGGTGGGTTTGGGCTGCCGGAAAAAGGGAAAAAGCCAAAAGGAAGAAAATCGGGGTCGGGGAAACGACACATGGGTTTCGTCTTTGCATCTATAATAGAGAAATTTAGTGTTTTTTGTATGAAGAGCCGGGCCCCTGTCGTCGTCCTCCTCCCCGACTCTTCCTTTCTTTTTCCCTTCTTTGGCACCCGCCCAAGACAAAAGCATCTCTAATAGAGAAGCACTGCCCAAAGGGATTCTGAAAATAGTTCAACGGCGTCTTTCCATTTTGGTGAAAAGCTTTGAAGATCTGATTGAGCATCGAGCTCCCCGGGGGAAATGGGGGAAAATTTACATTCAATTAAAAATGTTTAAAAAAGAACTAAAGTCACATCAAAAAATT
>NW_026092815.1:0-12324 GCF_024586455.1 Bactrocera neohumeralis | reverse complement strand
TAATACTGATTTGGGCGTCGACCGTTCATAAGATGCAAGGTTGTACAGTAGATCATGCAGTAATTTATCTGGGTTCTCGACTGTTTGCTGCTGGACAAGCTTATGTAGCACTTAGAAATAATAATTCGTAAAGTCGTCTAGGGAACACTGATATGCTTTGTGATATACATATTTTTCATATATCGAGCATTCCACGCTTTTCTCACAATAATGCAGGAATTTTTCCTTCATTATTATTGTTAGTTTATACAAAGAATTATTTTTCACTTTTTAGTTTGATATACTTTAAAAGCGTGTTTTTTAGTTTTTTTAAACTATTTTTATTATCAAAGTTGTTGCTTGCACAGATGGACACAGGATGGATAGTAACTTGTCTCATCATCCTGATAATTTATCATACTCTTGTAATATGTTTCTACAGTTCAACTAACGGTTGTTTGTATTACCTAACAATAATCGAGTCAGAAGTTAGCTACCTGGCTGTCTCCGGATCGAAAAACTACCAACCAGATCGATCATGTTGTGATAGACGAAAGACACGTCTCCAGTGTTTTAGATGTGCGTGCGCTCCGAGGTCCTAACATCGACTAGGACCACTATCTTGTTGCAGCTAAGATTCGCACCCGCCTCTGTGCAGCAAGAAACGCACCCCAACAAACACAAGGAAGGTTCGACGTCGAGAAGCTGCAATCACAACCGACAGCCGAAGAATTCTCTACTCGGCTTGCACTTCTGCTCTCTGAGAGCACTCGTCAACAACCCGGTATAAGGGAACTGTGGGACGGCATTTCAAATTCCTTACGTACAGGTGCAACCGAAACCATTGGTTTTCGGAAAGTGCAAAAGAACAGCTGGTACGACGAGGAGTGCCGTGTTGCAGCGGAGAGAAAACCGACTGCCTACCTCGCAACGTTATGATCGACCACAACACGTGCGGGATGGGATAGATACCGAGAGTTGAAAAGGGAAGCGAGACGCATTTGTAGACAGAAAAAGAAAGAGGCTGAAATGCGTGAGTACGAAGAGCTTGAAAAGCTGGCCGACAGGGATAATGCTCGAAAATTCTACGAAAAAATGCGGCGGCTTTCAGAAGGTTTCAAAACCGGAGCATACTATTGTAGAACCCCCAAAGGTGATCTAGTCACCGATGCCCAGAGCATACTTAGATTATGGAGCGAACACTTCTCCAACCTGCTGAATGGCAGTGAATGCACAACACCAGGAGAAGGCGAACCCGATTCCCCAATCGATGACGATGGAGCAGACGTTCCATTACCCGACCATGAAGAAGTTCGAATAGCAATTGCCCGCCTGAAGAACAACAAAGCGGCAGGGGCCGACGGATTGCCGGCCGAGCTATTCAAACACGGTGGCGAAGAACTGATAAGGAGCATGCTTCAGCTTCTTTGTAAAATATGGTCGCACGAAAGCATGCCCAACGATTGGAATTTAAGTGTGCTATGCCCAATACATAAAAAAGGCGACCCCACAATCTGCGCCAACTACCGTGGGATTAGCCTCCTTGGAAAAGACCCGCGAAAGAAGAATCGACACACACCACCTCTTCGTCGATTTCAAAGCTGCTTTCGACAGCACGAAAAGGAGCTGCCTTTATGCCGCGATGTCTGAATTTGGTATCCCCGCAAAACTAATACGGCTGTGTAAACTGACGTTGAGTAACACGAAAAGCTCCGTCAGAATCGGGAATGACCTCTCCGAGCCGTTCGATACCAAACGAGGTTTCAGACAAGGTGATTCCCTATCGTGCGATTTCTTCACCCTCCTTCTGGAGAAAATAGTTCGAGCTGCAGAACTAAATAGAGAAGGTACCATCTTTTATAAGAGTGTACAGCTGCTGGTGTATGCCGATGATATTGATATCACTCGCGACTTGGCACTCACGTCATTTTGACAGTCATAACTTTGAAGTCGTAGATAATTTCGTCTGTCTTGGAACCAGCGTAAACACCACCACCAATGTCAGCCAAGAAATCCAACGCAGGATAACTCTTTCCAACAGGTGCTACTTCGGACTGAGTAGGCAATTGAGAAGCAAAGTCCTCTCTCGACAAACAAAAACCAAACTCTATAAGTCACTCATAATTCCCGTCCTGCTATATGGTGCAGAGGCTTGGACGATGTCAACAACTGATGAGTCGACGTTGCGAGTTTTCGAGAGAAAAGTTCTGCGAAAGATTTATGGTCCTTTGCGCGTTGGCCACGGCGAATATCGCATTCGATGGAACGATGAGCTGTACGAGATATACGATGACATTGACATAGTTCAGCGAATTAAAAGACAGCGGCTACGCTGGCTAGGTCATGTTGTCCGAATGGACGAAAACACTCCAGCTCTGAAAGTATTCGACGCTGTACCCGCCGGGGGAAGCAGAGGAAGAGGAAGACCTCCACTCCGTTGGAAGGACCAGGTGGAGAAGGACCTGGCTACGCGTGGAATATCCAATTGGCGCCACGTAGCGAAAAGAAGAAACGACTGGCGCGCTGTTGTTAACTCGGCTATAATCGCGCAAGCGGTGTCTACGCCAAGTAAGAAGAAGAAGAATCGAGTTAGAAATGATCATCTTATATATAATATAAAAATTAGTTGGGTTGGGTTGGTTTTTGTATGTTCTCTATAGCTGACTAAACCGTTGCATGAAATGAGAAATGGCCTGAACCACTTTGAAGAGAATAAAATGTGAATGGTTTGTAAAAAAAATCAGCAAATGTTCATTTTTAACGACTAACGAGCGTATACTTCCAAAACATGACTTTCCATAAAACATTTTCTTTGTTTTGTTTTCCAATTGATTTATTTGTAAATTATTTGAATCGTTCTATTCCTGTCGTTTTTTTTTTTTATTTCTACTCTTCAAAAGTAAATTATTGAACATTATTCTATGAAAACTTTATGTGTTTTATACCAAATGATCAATTACAGATTGAAATGCCACGAAGAGGTCGCGCTAATATCGGTCGGCTTTCTTTTTGCCATCAACATACATTGGCAGCCCATACATGACTACTCGCAGGCTGCGATGACATACCAATACGTGCAGAAATATGGACGGTTTGTTTGTTGCATTCACTTGCAATGCAAAATAGCAACAGATTACGGAATTATTGAATGGCGATCAATCAGGAAGATCGTCACAATGTCACAGCACGACATTTCAAACAACAGCTACGATGTTTGATGGACTTTATCTTGTATATAGTATGTAGATGTACTCTGTTGAGGGGCAAAACTAAGGATAGTTCAGTTTAAAGGAGTGAATATCGAAGCTAACAACACATGGATCGTAGGATATTCGCCACTATTGTCTAATTCATATTCAAAACTCATATCATGTTGAGTATTGCTGTTTTGTGAAATCAATCAAATACGTCCATGCAACATGGCGGTTAATAGCCTTGAACGAACGAGATGATATCAGCAAGTATCAAATAAGTCGATATGTGAACTACAATGAATCGTTTTTTAAGAAATTTACTTTGCAATTCATGAACGTTTTCTGTCGTGCATCTCGAAGTTCATTTGGAAAAGGCCAACGTGTGTATTTGAACCCAAAAAATACAGTAAAGCCAACGGAAACACCGCCAACAACAAAATTGACATTGACGAGTTTTTTCTTAACTTGCGTCAGTGATCCCTTTGCGAGAACATTACTCTATTCGGAAATGCTTTGATATTATACATGCAATGCATCGTCGAAGAAATGGTTACGCTGAAAGCAAGGCCAAGCAGTAGATGGACATCCAGGTGTGTTCTCAACTAATGCATTAGAACTAATTTATACAATACCACCGAGAAACAAAAATTGCGTCCACCTTCGGTTGCTATTGATTAATTTACGCAGTTAAACTTCATTTGAGTAACTGCGTGCTTTGAATGATACGTTTTATGCAACTTTTTGAGAAGCATGCTAGCAATTGTAGTACAATTTCCGGAACATGATAATCACGGGAATCAAACGATGGACGATTCGATAGCCAGAGAACTTAAAAGTATAGAGAAGGTGCAAATCGAAATCTGTATGATGGTTCGATTGCGCGGCTAACAGAGCTGATAGAATCACATTAGGGAATTCGCCGTTCTCGCTGCTATTTAGCAGAATTGAGCACGTTCAGTGGCAGATATATATGTAAAATGACTGAGAATAAATAAAGAGAATTGCTTTGTAGAAAAATATACAAACTCACACAGAAAACGTAAAAAAGCATTATCTGAGTGATGCATGCTTATATTGTATTATATGAACCATTGTCACATATGCGTGATTATTTTGTGTTATAAGAACCATTTTTTCCTAAAAATCGTAAAAATTTTATGTTATAAAATTAAATAAAAAACAATTTTCAATAAATTATTATTTCAAAAATTATATTAATTTCGACTATTATAAAATGAACTTAAATGTGCTCATATAAACACTTCCATTCATTCCTTTCATTCTTCAAAAAAATTAATGACCTTCATGAAATATGCATATTCGCATTATTTCGTTATCATTTCCATATTTGCACCAATAGAATTTCTATGGCATACACATATGTACATATATTATTTCTTCGGCACATTTGTCTGTATGTTTACGTAAAAAAATGTATATAAATCGAAAATAAATGATTTTCAACACAATAAAAATTCAACAATCATTTCATTTCAAAACACATAATACATAATTTCACGCAGGACAACGTCTGCGTGGTCAGCCAGTTTATTTATACTTGTATAAGTTATACCCATGATAAAAGAAGTTTGTGTTAGTTACACTGTTTACAACTAAAGAACGCCTGAACCGATTTCGCTGAAAATTAGTGGGGAACTAGTTTAGAACTAGGGGACGGACATGGAATACTTTTTATCCCCATATGTTAAAAGTCAATACATATCATAACAAACCAAACCCGACATCAAACATAATAAAATAGCCAAATAACTGTAGTGTTTATAAAAAGGTCTATTATAATTTGAAATATACAGAAATCATTTCGAAGGATTGCACAGAGCAGTGCAATATTTAAACGGGAACAATGAAGTATATGCGTATAATTTCAAACTATTCCTTCCTAAAAAATAATAAATATTGGGAACTGTAGAATAAAACTGCATCTGAATGGAACTTGGCACACAGGTTCCTTGGCAAAACAGTGAGAACGAGTGTGCGGATGGCCGTAATCACATCAGTGCCACACTTAATCGAAAACCTGTGAACTCAATGGAGTCGAGAAGCTGCAATCACAACATACAACATAACGATTTTCTACTCGTCTTGCACTCCTGCTCTCTGAGGGCACTGGTCAACAACTCGGTATAAGGGAACTGTGGGACGGCATTTCAAACTCCTTACGTACAGGTGCAACCGAAACCATTGGTTTTCGGAAAGTGCAAAAGAACAGCTGGTACGACGAGGAGTGCCGTGTTGCAGCGGAGAGAAAACAGACTGGGATGCGATAGATACCGAGAGTTGAAGAGGGAAGCGATACGCATTTGCAGACAGAAAACGAGAGAGGCCAAAATGCGTAAATATGAAGAGTTTGATAAGCTAGCCTAGCTAGCCTAGCCTAGCCTAGCCGCTAAAATGCGGCGGCTTAGAGAGGGTTTCAAAACCGGAGCTTACTCTTGTACAACCCCCAACGGTGATCTAGTGACCGATGCCCAGACCATACTTAAATTATGGAGGGAACACTTTTCCAGCCTGCTGAATGGCATTGAAAGTACAACGCCAGAAGAAGGCTAACCCTATTCCCCAATCGATGACAATGGAGCAGACATTCCATTGCCCGACCATGAAGAAGTTCGAATAGCAGTACCGCCAACTACCGTGGAAGAAGCCTGCTCAACATCGTGTATAAGGTTCTATCGAGCGTTATGTGTGAAAGATTAGAACCCACCGTCAAATAACTGATTGGACCTTATCAGTGTGGCTTTAGACCTGGCAAATCAACAATCGACCAGATATTCACCATGCGCCAAATTTTCGAAAAAACCCGTGAAAGGAGAATGGACACACACCACCTCTTCGTCGATTTCAAAGCTACTTTCGACAGCATGAAAAGGAGCTGCCTTCATGCCGTGATGTCTGAATTTGGTATCCCCGCAAAAATAATACGGCCGTGTAAACTGACGTTGAGCAACACCTAAAGCTTCGTCTGGATCGGGAAGGACCTGTTCGAGCCGGATATCAGTGACCTCAACACTCAAGTCTTTAGTTTGTCTTCTGCAAACTGGATAAGAAAGCAAAGCAAATGAGTCTGGCAGTGAACGACGGCAAGACGAAATATCTCCTGTCATCAAACAAACAGCCGTCGCACTCGCGACTTGGCACTCACGTCACTGTTGACTGTTGACAGTCATAACTTTGAAGTCGTAGATAATTTCGTCTATCTTGGAACCAGCGTAAACACCACCTACAATGTCCGCCTGGAAATCCAACGCAGAATAACTCTTGCCAACAGGTGCTACTTCGGACTGATGAGGCAATTGAGAAGCAAAGTACTCTCTCGACGAACAAAAACTAAACTCCAAAAGTCACTCATAATCCCCATCCTGCTATATGGTGCAAAGGCTTGGATGATAACAGCAACTGATGAGTCCACTTTGCGAGTTTTCGAGAGAAAAGTTCTGCAAAAGATTTATGGTTCTTTGCGCGTTGACCACGGCGAACGATGAACTGTATGAGATATATGACGACATTGACATAGTTCAAGTTGTCCGAATGGACGAAAATACTCCAGCTCTGAAAGTATTCGACGCATTACCCGCTCCCTTGGAAGGACCAGGTGGAGAAGGACCTGGCCTCGCTTGGAATATGCAATAGGCGTCACGTAGCGAAAAGAAGAAACCACTGGCGCGCTGTTGTTAACGCGGCTATAATCGCGTAAGCGGTGTCTGCGCCAGTAAAGGAAAAGAAGTGAACTCAATTAACCTTAGAACCGTGAGTTGGGCACTCAGTGCCCATTCTCTTTTTTGAAATTGAATTTCTGGGATTTGGGCAGTTCAATTTGATCTATTTTCCGCGTAGTGATAAACTGTTATTTTAGTTATAAGTTGACAGAATTTTGGACATATAACTCTTATAATAGGAAAGTAACGGCATTTTATATGGTGTGTACGCTATACGTGACTTGGGTCACTCAGTGCCCATAATATTTCTTCATATAGTTTGTATGAAGAAGCGTAATTTTCTAACGGTTTTGGTGATTATTGTGTATTTCTAATTAGTTTCGCGTAATATTTTCAAGTGAACAGTTCATTTTTGGTTGTGACGGATATATTTTTTTGAAATGAGTGAAGAATTGGCGATTTATTTGGCCAATTTACGGCGGGAATTGACGAAAGAAGAAGAGGAGAATATTTCAAATTATTTGAATGCTAATGATAGCGATGATGATGATGGTGGGAGAGAACCTAAATTTGGTGGTGACCACGAATCGATACCCAGTGACCAATCGGACTACGGAGATGATAATGCTCAGCCCATTAGTGATCCACGGTTCGAAGAATATATCCATGAGGAGGCTGCTGTAGATAGAGACAATGACGAAAGCAAACTTAATTTGTCAAATACGGCTATTGAGGACAATCGTGGAGAAAAATATTGTGGTCAGGGAAGAAACAATGCAACTTTATTTGGTCAATGCCAAGCCAAACTGAAAAACAGCGAACGAAACTGGCATTGGAAATACATAAGCAATCAACTTCACTATGCACGGAAAGTTTTGGATCTAAAATCGATGCCTTCATACGCGTTTTTCCAGTGTCTCTTGTTGAAAGTATTTCTCTTCAAACGAATAGGAAAGCTAAAAGAGTAATACAGGCAAATATGCATCAAACAGTTCAAAAAAAATAAGATATTGGCAAGACACAAATGCGGATGAATTATATGCTTTTATTGCAATAATTTAATACTCCGGAGCTGAGAAGGCAAACTTAGTTCATGCTAAGTATCTTTTTCACAAAACGAACATGCCCTTTTATAGAGCAGTGATGTCACTGCATCGGTTTGAGCAATTATACCGTTTTATACGCTTTGACGATTCCCGGACTCGCGCTGAGAGACTACGATACGACAAATTGGCGCCTATTCATCATGCATGGATTATTCTTGGCGAATTTGACGATACCATTTGTCCTAGGTACAGAATTGACAGTTAATGAGCAGTTACTTTCAACAAGAAACCGATGCAGTTTCCGCCAATACATTCCCTCTAAGCCTGAAAAATATGGCGTAAAAATATTTTGGCTTATTGACGCAAAAACCAACTATCCACTTGCAGGCGAAGTATATTTGGGTGCACAGCCTAATGAACAGCGGTCGCTTGGTATTGCGCGCAATCTTGTTATGCGACTCAGCAACCAATATTTGGACAGGGGAGCGAATATTACGATGGACAACTTTTTCACAAGTTATGAACTGGCGGAAGATTTGCTTCTGCGGAATACTACGTTGGTGGGCACAATACGAGGCAATAAGCCACAATTGCCAAAACTATTTACATCCTTTGAAGAGGCAAAAAAAAGAGGTGTATTTGAATCTGTGTTTTGTTTTTCAAAACCAATGCAATTAGTAAGCTTTACAACACATTCGAAGAAAAATGTGCTAGTGCTTTTAACTGCTCATGCCAGCGAAGATGTAAATCCTATAACAAAAAAACCACAAGTCATATATGATTATAATGAGCATAAAGGTGGTGTTGATACTTTTGACAAAATGCTACGTGGATTTTCTGGCAAAAGAAAAACAAACCACTGGCCCATGGGATTATTTTATAATATGCTGGATATTGCTGGGCTTGCAGCGTTCAGGCTGTTTGATGTTAGTCACCCTATGTGGAACACCAATTAGTCTGAAAAGCGTAAAATATATTTGAAAGAACTCTCTATGGAGCTAGCGCAAAAGCAATTACAAAACCGATGCAAAACAAAAATTAATTCTACAACTAAAATTGCATTGGACTTGATCAATTTCAAACGGTTTCCTGCAGTGGTGAGCTCGCGTCCATCAATAAAGGTAAGTTTATTTTATTTCAAAATTAGTTCAGTTTCAAATTTATTCACTATTTTCTTTCTTGACACAGGTCAACACTTTGAAACGGCGGTGTGAAACCTGCAAAACTAATAAGATCGATAATAAAACAACAGCAGTTTGTGACCATTGCCTTATTCCGACATGCACCAAACACTATATAAGGACGTGTGAAAAGTGCTATTTTGCAAAATACAATGCCGAAGCTGAAACGGACTCAGACAACGATGAATATGTGGACAATACTCCAAAAACGTCTACACCCAATCAAAATATATCAGAAAGACAGAGAAGAATTTCACCCATTTGAGCAGTTCGAAATTAAAACTTTATTTGATTTTCATATTTTTCAAAAAAAATACCTTTGTTTCTAGCAATAATCCCAAGTTTCATTAAATTATTTACATAAACATGCGAAATATTGACATTTCTATAAAAAAAACGTCTTAAAAGTCTAAATTTCCATACAAAATACGTTACTGGGCACTGAGTGCCCAAGTCACGAGATTAAGTTGTACAGCTATGTCACGGTTCTAAGGTTAAGATACGCAGGCATGTTCTGGAAATTGCGCAATTAATTAGAAATCAACAAATACAATAGAAATCAACAAATAAAATTGACAAATAAATTGTTTTTACAATTTCATAAAATAGGTAAGCGTGTTTTCTATTGCTGCATTGATGCATTTTTTCACAATAAAGTTTTGTTACCTGGTATTACAGAATCCAATGAATAATACATCCATCATCTGTTATGGTTGAAATAAAGCTTCCTACTGCTTTTGAGGTACCTTGCAGAGGGGATTTGAACGCTCGGTTGGAAAACAAGTCGGAAACTTCTTGCCGACATATTGCATGCAAGAAGTACCGTTTGTAAAGTTTTTAAATCGAGATGTATTGCAAAGTAAACAGGACTTTCAAAAAAATATCAGAACAAATGGTCACCTTTTGCTTCACTATAGCTTTTTGCACGGTCCAAAAGCATGTCGAACGAGTATTTTAGCTCGTTGGGAGGTATGACCGCCAGTATGCCGGTGCAAGACTTTTGAATAGCTTCTAGGTCTCCATAGCGCTTTCCTTTCATGGCCAAATGCATTTGTCCGAAAAGGAAGGGGACGCACAGTACCATATCAGGTGAATACGGGGAGTGGTTAATGGTTAAAATGTGATTTGTGGTCAAATAATCGGTCACAAGCGTCGATCGATGAGACGGCGCATTATCGTACAACAAACTTAACCAATTTTATTTTCGTGATATTCGGGCCGACCACATCGAATACGGCGCACCAAACGCATCAAAGTTCCGAGATAGAATACTGCAAACAATTTTTGGCCAGGTGGAAAAAATTCTTTGTGTACGTATTGTAATCACCTTGGGATCATGAAAACGATCAGTATTGTCTTCGCTTTTGACTTCTCCGTGCGCGATGTTTTGGGTTTCGACTCGTCCGGTTCCTTCCATTCAGCATTCTGGCTTTTCGTTTCGCGATCATATTGGAAACACCACGTTTCGTCACCAGCCACAATATTGTAAGGGAAGTTTTTGTCCTTTTTGACCTCTTTAATGATGTCTACTAGCAGGTTGGCTTCGTATGTATACGCAGCATCGGTACGCCCTTATCGACTCGACTCAACGTTTACGTACCGAAAAATGCTAATTAATGACAGCTGCAGTAGGTTGGCTTCGAAATTCTGCCAGTTAGTGTCGAGGCACAATGGAATCTACTCATACCAATCTAGTTTTTGAATACAAAGCTCTTGCATCCAGATTTTTGCTTTGATAACTAGAGGGGCTAATAATCCAAGAGGATCGAAAAGGCGTGCGAAGACGGACAATATGTTCCGTTTAGTGGGTCCAGGATTATTAAAGTTGGCATCCAAAACAAATCGAAACAAATGCTCTTTCGGCAACCAATGGATCCCTAGTGGTTTAGTTGAATTTTTGTCATTGAAGCTTAATGAATTTTCAGTGCAATCGCTGTCAAAAAATTTAGGGTGGTTCGAAAACCACTTCGTTAAGGTGAATCCTGCCGAGTTTAATATTTTAATTACTTTACTTCTTATAAGATCTAGAGACTCAAAATTTTCAGATCCTGTCAATAAGTCATCGACATAAAAGTCTTTTTTAATGGCCAATGAACCGAGTGGGTATTTAGTTGTATTAGCATCGCAGAGCATTTGTAAACACCGTGTTGCGAGAAATGGTGCAAGCGCAGTGCAGCAGGTGACGGTGTTAAGTCGAAAAATTTGAATATGCTCTGCGGGATGTTCTCTCCACACATTAAGCTGACAATTTTTGTCTTCTTCATATGTATATGATTATTTGGCGAAACATCTTAGTAATGTCTGCCGTTTAAGCAAGTACGCTGTAAACGAAAACGAACAGGTGAATACATTCTTCTTGGATGGTTGGGCCTACCATCAAAAGTTAATTCAATGAAGTTTGAGACGACTCGAAGCGTCAAAATCAACACGTAATTTGGTTGTTGTGCTTTCGGGTCTTAAAACGCATTGATGTGGAGGGAAGTGTGTTATATTATTGTTCGTTGGGCTCATGTGACTCAGTGCTCTGTAGTCCAGGTGCATTTTACGAAGTTCTGAATTTTTCAAAGTTCTTCTCTCCAGGGCCTAGTGACCCAGTTACTTACGGTCAGCTTTAAAGGGCATTCTGACTTGAACCCGTCCTGAAGGCAATACTTGAGTTGATTTCACGAAAAAAATTTCACACTCTTTCTGCTCTTGTGTGAATTTGTTTCCATTTGTCTCTGAAGGTAATTCTTCTAAAGCCCAAAATTTTTGGACCACCGAATTAATTGACGTTAAGTAGTCTTCCGATTGGCATAATGTGCTAGTTGCAGAAGGAGGAAGACTTAGATTGGTGGCATATTTGCCAGACACAACAAACTGTAAAAGGGTTTTCTGTAGCGTTGGTTGAGTAGGGCCACTTTTAATTTGACCAACCGCTAACAAATCGAAAAAGGTTTCTGCACCCAATAGGGTATCAATATTTTTGGTTTATGGAATTCTGGAGCCGCCAATTTAATATTGTGCGAAATTTTCCAGCCATTAACATTTATGTTATGGTCTGGATGATTAGCCGAAATGCAACGCATTATCCAGAATTTCGCCGAAAATTTGTAATTATTTACCCGCGGCTTAACAAACGCGCTTAATTTTGTCCCCACTTTCGTATTGGAATTTCCAATTCCTACTAGGTCTAACGTTTTGTGTTGGCGTCGAATACGCAACTTTTGTGCTAAGTCCTTCGTCATAAAGTTGACTTGAAAGCCTG
>NW_026092814.1:0-5302 GCF_024586455.1 Bactrocera neohumeralis | reverse complement strand
TTTTCCCTAAGGCAACAATGTAATTCCGAAGAAATTGTTCAGACCCGGTTAATTTCCATATACCCCATAAAAACTGAACGATCGGAATCAAGTTCTTGTATGGAAGGCTTTCACATTTTACAAGATATATTCACGAAATTTGGTATATGTTATTTTCTAAGGCAACAATGTAATCTCCGAAGAAATTGTTCAGATCGGTTAACTATAGCATATAGCTGCCATACAAACTGACCGATCGGAAACGTTTTTTGTAGGGGAAAAATTTTTCGCTTTTTACAAGATATTTTCCCAAAAATTTTGGGTATATGTTTTTTTTCAAAAAGGCAAAAATGAATTCCAAAGGGAAATTGTTCAGATCGGTTAACTATAGCATATAGCTGCCATAAAAACCGAACGATCGGAATCAAGTTCTTGTAGGGAAAATTTTTTAAAATTTTGCCCAAGATATATTCACGAAATTTGGTTTTATTTTTTTTTAAAGGAAACAATATAATCTCTAAAAACGTGTTTGGGAGGGGGAAAACCCATAGCATATGGTTTCCCAAAAAACTGAACACATAGTTACTAACAGAATTGCCCCTTTGTAAAAGGTATTTGGTTTCGGGTAACCGAAGTTAACTTTTTTTTCTTTTTTAAAAAAATAGATTTAAGTTTTAAACTTATTGTTGGGTTTTTAAAAAACAAAAGCAGATTCAATAAATAAATAAAATATTAAAAAAAAAAAATAAAAAAAAGAAAAAAGAGTTGTACACTCACTTTTGTAAAAAATCTGAATAACAATAAAAAATATTAATTTTTACGGGAATACTTTTCCCAGTCTTTGAATTTTTTTTATATCTTTCATAAAAGTTGTATAGAATTTAAAAGATGCACTCACAGTTACCCTATTTTTAAAAATGTAAAAATATTTTTATTTCTCCAAATTTTAAAAATGCTTTTTAAAAAACCCCAAAATGGGAAAAATTTCCCTGCAAATTTTTCAAAATGTACAAGATATTTTTGGGAACTTCGGGATTTGCGGGCTTCTAGTTCCAAAATTTTTATATACTTAATATCAAGTTTTTTGAAAAAATTCCACCGAACCACCCCATGAAACTTGTAGGTAGGTAGATAAAGGGGGGGGGCCCAGAACACCCTTTGGGCCCCGGGCGCCCGAAGATGTAGCTACCCAATCATGTTCTAAAAACCTTTTTTTAAAATCACAAATAATTTAAATAAATTTTCCCGATGATTAATTTAAAATATGGTATGTCCCATTTTTGCAGTTCCCGCTAATCTGGGGATAAATAACTCCGGCTAACAGATCGATTTTTATATCACCGTTGAAACCGTTTGTTTTCCTCAAAATTTTCAGGGCGATCTTGGAGCCATCCCAAACAAACAACTTGAGATCATATAACACAAAAACATCAAAATCAAAATATTTTTAAAGGATTTTTTCTGATTATCAAAAATGGGTTTCAAACACTTGCAACAGCGGACGAAGCACGAATTTATTTTTTTATTTTTAAAAATTTTGGAAAAAGATTTGGGTTGGAATAAACCCCAGTTTTAATTATAAAAAAAGAGAAAACTTTATTGAACTGTAATTGGCTGAAATGAAAATTTTGAAGAAGTAGACAGTAACAGAATAGAGCCATTTGTAAAAATTCAAAAGCAAGTGAGGAAAGTTCTCTGAAACGCCATTCACTTGGGAGTGGCCAGAAACGATTCATTTATGAAGTTCAAGGGCACCGGGCACAGTCTTTTTTCCAAAGTATCCCTAGGTAGCCAAAGAACATCCGTCAGGTCCCCTGTTTCAATTTTAAAGACAAAAATTTTTTTTATTTCAATTGTAGTGGGGTTTTCTGGGGGAATTTCAATATGCTGGGGATAGTGGTACAAATTTACGACAATGATTTGAAATGTTATGTCATTAATCATTAACTTTCAAAACAACGTCATCAACATTATTAGCTGTTGTAGTGGTTCGTCCCGTGGCCACAAACCCAGCGTTTTTTAACCAAAAAAAAGACGTGTATACATACACATACAAAAATTTCATGTATTATAAGTGAAATAAAACCCCTCGAGACAAGCTGTTGCTCTTGTAAGGGCGTCAAAAAAAAAAATTGAAATTTTTTTGCCCAAGTGCAAAAAAAACAACAATAACTCTAACAACGGAAATACAACTTCTGACAGCGCAACAAGCCAACAATGCAACAATACAGCGAAATCAGTGTGCAACGAAATAAAAAGAAAAAGCAACAACAACAAAACAGCTTAAGAAATAAACAAAAACCGGTGCCCTTTGCCGGGAGGGTAACGGGAAAAAGAGCAAAATTTGGAAGGGATTTTTCTTCTTAAAAAACTTTGGGAAATTGAAAAAGTATATGTAAATGGGGGAAAAATTTTTTGGGCCACTCGAACTTTTGCTTGTCTTTTCAATAAAATTTTTCCCCAAAAAAAAGGCCCCGGGTCATTTCGGAATCGGCGATGTCAAACATAAAGTTGCCCCACTGAACTTTTAAAAATTTAGTTCTTGTTGGAAAACATTTAATTTGACAAAAGTCTTCAAGACGTTTATGACTTTTGGGAAGGGAATGTTTTCGGGAAAAATTTATCATTTGAACCACTGCATATAGCTGTCAATCAAACTGACGACCAAAGAAAAGATCGGTTTTTAAGATTTTGATCCATCTTGCAACCCTTAATTGGCTTTGGGAAAAAGGTTTTGAAACGTTCCTTTGCTTGTTTATTCAACGGAATTGATTTGATCCTGGTCTAGATTCATTTCTTCAATTTATGACCAAAACATGTTTTAAAGGGGTTCTTTTAAAAAAATTTTCTTTAACCCTTTTAAACAAGGTTCAAGACTTTGGAACCCAACCCCCAAAATTAAATTTTAGTAAAAATACATTTTAAATTTCGTTTTATGTCAGAGAAAAACTTCAAAGTATAAGCCTAAGAGAACACAAACCCCACTTTTTCTACTCTGGTTTCTTATATTGATTGAAAACAGTTTATAAATATCGTTTCGATCAAACATTCTTTCGAACAATAAACCAGTTGATGAATATTAACAACAGTTATTTAGTTAAGGCAGTCCAAGACATCATCGTTATACTACAAATAGAAAGATAAGCCTAATGGATTTCTTTAACAAAGCTAGCGAGGACCCTAAAAGTTCCACGAACTCTCGATTAATACAATTTTTTGACCAAAATTGGAAAAAAACAAAACAGTAACTTCTTGATGAATTTATTTACTTTTTCACACCCAGATCTTAACCTCACTACTTATGAAATGCCAAAAATTTATTTCTTTCTAATATAATTTATTACAAACTAATTACATTTTATTTGATGGCGCGAAACTTGTTCCTTTAAAAATGTCTACCACAAGTTTAATGTGACAATACTGGAAAAATATTTGACGCTACAATAGCCAGTGTTTGATAACCATAACATTGTGATATTTTATTAGATGATAAATATTTGTAGAACTTTCTTAAACTTATAGCGTTTGGCCTTACATCTACTACTGCCCAAAAGTTTAGTTACAGTTTTGATTTTAAAAATATTAATTAATCAAAAGCTAAGAAATGAAAAAATATGAATCGATTTCTTCATTATTTGAATAAAAATGAAACCCCTAAAAAAGAAATGTAAAACTTGATGGGTCACTAAAAAAACCCAAAAATTCAAGTTATTCACTGGTACCCAGCACTCATATATAAAGTTTTTTTTGATGTTTATTTTTTTTTTTTTCCGCACAAAGTTGGGAGATATTTAGTTTTGTTACAAAACTTTTTTTAAAGTCCAAAACTAAAAAATATAGGGTTATATATACCAAAGTGACTAGGGGTAAATTTTCCCGAGCTGTTGGTTCCCCCGTCCGTCCGTCCGTGCAAGCTGAAACCTTTTTGAGATATCAGATGAAACTTGTCCCGTTTTTTGGGTTTGAAGGAAGTTCGAAGATGGGCAAAAACCACCCAAAAAAGGGGAAACCAAAAACCTTAAAGTGTCATAATAAGCCATAAAAAAAATTTTAAAATAAATTTTTGGCAAAAAGATCGCATTGGGGGGGAATTTGGACGTATTTTTTGGTGGGTTCCCCCTACTAATTTTTTTACATATTCAAACACGATATGTCCATAAGTCTTTTCCCTTCAGGCTTTTCCATAATAAAAATGGAAGAAATCGATAAAAACCCCGCCCCCCCCCATAAAAAGGTTATTTGAAAAAAACTTTCCCAAACAAAAAAACACAAATTTTTAGGGAAAGGGAATGGAAAAAGGGAACCCCCCGGCTTTTTAAAAATTGAAAGGGGGCGTCCCCCCTTTTGGGCCCAAAAAACCATCCCAATTTTTACCATTTCAAAAATTCAGGGTATTAAATCTTCACAACCAACCCCTTCCCAAAATAACGCTATTTTGAATTTATTGATGCCTTTTTTTGTAAAAATTAACATTAGGGAAACCCAAAGATGATAGCGGGAAAAAAAACTTTTCAAAAAAACGGGATTTGAAAAAAATTAAAAAGACGAAATGAAATTTGATTATACTTTATCATGGAGTATAAAATGTTCGGGGACACCCGAACTTAGCCCCTTCCTTACTTGTTTTTTTTGGCTTTACTCCTTCCAAGGTCCCCAGTCAACGGGACTGGTAATAGATATACTTTTTTCTTTTTTAACATTTACTTAACATTGTTTCCGTCTGAAAATTTGAGACTTCTAAAAGGGGAGGGCATATATAATAATAAATAAGAAAGTGGTATTATGATTAAAAAAATTTCAAAAAAATAAAACTCTACGATTTGGGGAGAAAAAATTCTTTAAAAAATAATAGTTAATTGGCGATCGAAAACTCAATTAATTCGCGTTCCAATTCTTTTTTAAGGCGTTAACATAGATTAGAGCTAAGATTCTTTTTTCCGATTTGAATTTTGAATTGACAACAATACCCTTAGTTTTCAAAAACTTGATTATCTGGTCCCCTCGTTTTAAGGTAAGATAATGCAACCCTCCGCCTGGGGAAAAAAATTTATTGTTGTTAAAACCGCAAGTCATCCTTTTAAGTCCCAATAAAGTCGTCCCCGGGAAATTGAAATCAAATTAAACCTCAAAAAGGTAAAAAAAATTATTTTAAAAAATTTTTAAAAATTTTTTTTTAAAACTTAATTTAAATCACCCCAAACAAAGGGTTTTAAATTGGAGCCTAAAAAAACCAGAGCTTCCCGCCCTTGCCCCCGCCCGATGTCAAAACCTGGGTTTTTATTTCGCCGGGGGAAAAAAGGTATCTTTCCCAAAAGGTTTTAGA
>NW_026092813.1:0-5767 GCF_024586455.1 Bactrocera neohumeralis | reverse complement strand
CAATAGCGACCGTGTTTTGGAACAATTTTGCAATCTTAAATTAAGGTGTAGACTCGATTTTTTGATAACTTCACATTAAGCAATCGATATCAAGATGCGTAAAAATATGAACTTTACATATTTATGCTAATTACCCTTTTTGAAGTTATTGGAGTTGTCATAGAGTTGCCCTATAGCAATAGCGACAGTGTATTTGGAACAATTTTACAATCTTAAATTAAGATGTAAAATTGATTTTTTGGTACAAACATATTATGCAATCGATATCAAGATGCGTAAAAATATGAACTTTACATATTTCTGTCAAATAGCCGTTTTTTTGTTATTGGAGTTGTCAAAGAGTTGTTCTATAGCAATAGCAACAATGTATTTGGAACAATTTTGCAATCTTAAATTAAGGTGTAGAATTGATTTTTAGTGTATACACATTATGCAATCGATATCAAGTTGCGTAAAAATATGAACTTTACATATTTATGCTAATTAATCTTTTTGAAGTTATTGGAGTTGTCATAGAGTTGTTCTATAGCAATAGCGACAGTGTTTTTGGAACAATTTTACAATCTTATATTAAAGTGTAGAATCGATTTTTTGGTACATACACAATATGCAATCGATATCAGGTAGCGTAAAAATATGAACTTTACATATTTATGCTAACTCGCCGTTTTGATGTTATTGGAGTTGTCATAGAGTTGTCGCATAGTCCTAGCGACAGTGTATTTGGAACAACTTTACAATCTTATATTAAGGTGTAGAATCGATTTTTTGGTACATACACATTAAGCAATCGATATCAAGTTGCGTAAAAATATGAACTTTACATATTTCTGTCAACTAGCCGTTTTTTGTTATTGGAGTTGTCATAGAGTTGTCCTATGGCAATAGCGACAGTGTATTTGGAACAATTTTACAATCTTATATTAAGGTGTAGAATCGATTTTTTAGTACATACACATTAAGCAATCGATATCAAGTTGCGTAAAAATATGAACTTTACATATTTATGCTAACTAGCCGTTTTGATGTTATTGGAAATGTCATAGAGTTGTCCTATAGCAATAGCGACAGTGTTTTTGGAACAATTTTGCAATCTTAAATTAAGGTGTAGAATCGATTTTTTGATCCATACACATTAAGCAATCGATATCAAGATGCGTAAAAATATGAACTTTACATATTTATGCTAATTAGCCGTTTTGATGTTATTGGAGTTGTCATAGAGTTGCCCAATAGCAATAGCGACAGTGTATTTGGAACAATTTTCTTCTTCTTCTTCTTAATTGGCGTAGAAACCGCTTAAGCGATTATAGCCGAGTTAACAACAGCGCGCCAGTCGCTTCTTCTTCTTACGTGGCGCCAATTGGATATTCCAAGCGAAGCCAGGTCCTTCTCCACTTGGTCCTTCCAACGGAGTGGAGGTCTTCCTCTTCCTCTGCTTCCCCGGCGGGTACTGCGTCGAATATTTTCAGAGCTGGAGTGTTTTCGTCCATCCGGACAACATGACCTAGCCAGCGTAGCCGCTGTCTTTTAATTCGCTGAACTATGTCGATGTCGTCGTATATCTCGTACAGCTCATCGTTCCATCGAATGCGGTATTCGCCGTGGCTAACGCGCAAAGGACCATAAATCTTTCGCAGAACTTTTCTCTCGAAAACTCGCAACGTCGACTCATCCGTTGTTGACATCGTCCAAGACTCTGCACCATACAGCAGGACGGGAATTATGAGTGACTTATAGAGTTTGGTTTTTGTTTGTCGAGAGAGGACTTTGCTTCTCAATTGCCTACTCAGTCCGAAGTAGCACCTGTTGGCAAGAGTTATCCTGCGTTGGATTTCTAGGCTGACATTGTTGGTGGTGTTTACGCTGGTTCCAAGATAGACGAAATTATCTACGACTTCAAAGTTATGACTGTCAACAGTGACGTGAGTGCCAAGTCGCGAATGCGACGACTGTTTGTTTGATGACAGGAGATACTTCGTCTTGCCCTCGTTCACTGCCAGACCCATTTTCTGTGCTTCCTTGTCCAGCCTGGAGAAAGCAGAACTAACGGCGCGGGTGTTGAGGCCGATGATGTCAATATCATCGGCATACGCCAACAGCTGTACACTCTTATAGAAGATGGTACCTTCTCTATTTAGTTCTGCGGCTCGAACTATTTTCTCCAAAAGCAGGTTGAAAAGTCGCACGATAGGGAATCGCCTTGTCTGAAACCTCGTTTGGTATCGAACGGCTCGGAGAGGTCCTTCCCGATCCTGACGGAGCTTTTGGTGTTACTCAACGTCAGTTTACACAGCCGTATTAGTTTTGCGGGGATACCAAATTCAGACATCGCGGCATAAAGGCAGCTCCTTTTCGTGCTGTCGAAAGCAGCTTTGAAATCGACGAAGAGGTGGTGTGTGTCGATTCTCTTTTCACGGTCTTTTCCAAGATTTGGCGCATGGTGAATATCTGGTCGGTTGTTGATTTGCCAGGTCTGAAGCCACACTGATAAGGTCCAATCAGTTTGTTGACGGTGGGCTTTAATCTTTCACACAATACGCTCGATAGAACCTTATATGCGCAGATTGTGGGGTCTCCTTTTTTATGGATTGGGCATAGCACACTTAAATTCCAATCGTTGGGCATGCTTTCGTCTG
Source organism: Bactrocera neohumeralis (assembly GCF_024586455.1). NCBI lineage: Eukaryota > Metazoa > Arthropoda > Insecta > Diptera > Tephritidae > Bactrocera > Bactrocera neohumeralis. The sequence goes on along the minus strand of NW_026092813.1, from coordinate 3,128 downwards.
ACCATATTTTACAAAGAAGCTGATGCATGCACCTTATCAGTTCTTCGCCGCCGTGTTCGAATAGCTCGGCCGGCAATCCGTCGGCCCCTGCCGCTTTGTTGTTCTTCAGGCGGGCAATTGCTATTCGAACTTCTTCATGGTCGGGTAATGGAACGTCTGCTCCATCGTCATCGATTGAGGAATCGTGTTCTCCTTCTCCTGGTGTTGTGCGTTCACTGCCATTCAGCAGGCTGGAGAAGTGTTCCCTCCATAATTTAAGTATGCTCTGGGCATCAGTGACTAGATCACCTTTGGGGGTTCTACAGGAATACGCTCCGGTCTTGAAACCTTCCGTAAGCCGCCGCATTTTTTCGTAGAATTTTCGAGCATTACCCCTGTCGGCCAGCTTATCAAGCTCTTCGTACTCACGCATTTCAGCCTCTTTCTTCTTCTGTCTACAAATGCGTCTCGCTTCCCTTTCAACTCTCGGTATCTATCCCATCCCGCACGTGTAGTGGTCGATCGTAACGTTGCGAGGTAGGCAGCCTGTTTTCTCTCCGCTGCGACACGGCACTCCTCGTCGTACCAGCTGTTCTTGTGCACTTTCCGAAAACCAATGGTTTCGGTTGCAGCTGTACGTAAGGAGTTTGAAATGCCGTCCCACAGTTCCCTTATACCGAGTTGTTGACGAGTGCTCTCAGAGAGCAGGAGTGCAAGCCGAGTAGAAAATCGTTCGGCTGTCTGTTGTGATTGCAGCTTCTCGACGTCGAACCTTCCTTGTGTTTGGTGGCGCGCGTTTTTTGCTGCACAGAGGCGGGTGCGAATCTTAGCTGCAACAAGATAGTGGTCCGAGTCGATGTTAGGACCTCGGAGCGCACGCACATCTAAAACACTGGAGACGTGTCTTCCGTCTATCACAACATGATCGATCTGGTTGGTAGTTTTTCGATCCGGAGACAGCCAGGTAGCTTGATGAATCTTCTTATGCTGGAATCTAGTACTACAGATAACCATATTTCGGGCCCCGGCGAAGTCAATCAGCCTCAACCCATTTGGGGATGTTTCGTCGTGGAGGCTGAATTTACCGACCGTAGTGCCAAATATACCTTCTTTGCCCACCCTGGCGTTAAAGTCGCCAAGCACGATTTTGACATCGTGGCGGGGCTCTCATAAGCGCGCTCCAAGCGCTCATAGAAGGCATCTTTGGTCACATCGTCCTTCTCTTCCGTCGGGGCGTGGGCGCAAATCAGCGATATGTTGAAGAACCTCGCTTTGATGCGGATTGTGGCTAGACGTTCATTCACCGCAGTGAATGATAGTACTCGGCGACGGAGTCTCTCTCCCACCACGAATCCTACACCAAACTTGCGCTCCTTTATATGGCCACTGTAGTAAATGTCACAAGGACCTACTCGTCTCTGTCCTTGTCCCGTCCATCGCATTTCTTGGACGGCGGTGATGTCAGCCTTTGTCTTTACGAGGACATCAACCAGCTGGGCAGCGGCACCTTCCCAATTAAGGGACCGGACATTCCAGGTGCATGCCCTCAATTCGTAGTCCTTATTTCGTTTGCCATGGTCGTCATCAAAAGCGGGGTTTCTCATCCGAGGCTGTCGCTTTCTTTTCATTGGGGGTGTTTTTTACGTGGCGGGTCCCAAACCCAGCGCACAACCCTTGTAGGGAATGTTTCGCCTTCTCACTTTAGCTCGCCTTCGAACGGATGTTCTTAGGCTACCCAGAGGATACTTGGTCAAAGACCGGAAGTAGTGAGCTGCTTGAACCATGTGTAAAAGAATCGTTTCTGGCCACTCCCAAGTGAATGGCGATCAGAGAACTTTCCTCCCTTGCGTGAACTTCTACACTTGACTCCATCCTCCTTGGAACAATTTTACAATCTTATATTAAGGTGTAGAATCGATTTTTTGGTACATACACATTAAGCAATCGATATCAAGTTGCGTAAAAATATGAACTTTACATATTTATGCTAACTAGCCGTTTTGATGTTACTGGAAATGTCATAGAGTTGTCCTATAGCAATAGCGACAGTGTTTTTGGAACAATTTTGCAATCTTAAATTAAGGTGTAGAATCGATTTTTTGATACATACACATTAAGCAATCGATATCAGGTAGCGTAAAAATATGAACTTCACATATTTATGCTAATTAGCCGTTTTGATGTTATTGGAGTTGTTATAGAGTTGTTCTAATAGCAATAGCGACAGTGTATTTGGAACAATTTTCCAATCTTATATTAAGGTGTAGAATCGATTTTTTAGTACATACACATTAAGCAATCGATATCAAGTTTCGTAAAAATATGAACTTTACATATTTCTGTCAATTAGCCGTTTTTTTGTTATTGGAGTTGTCATAGAGTTGTCCTATAACAATAGCGACAGTGTATTTGGAACAATTTTACAATCTTATATTAAGGTGTAGAATCGATTTTTTAGTACATACACATTAAGCAATCGATATCAAGATGCGTAAAAATATGAACTTTACATATTTATGCAAATTAGCCGTTTTGATTTTATTGGAGTTGTCATAGAGTTGTTCTATAGCAATAGCGACAGTGTATTTGGAACAACTTTGCAATCTTAAATTAAGGTGTAAAATTGATTTTTAGTACATACATACACATTAAGCAATCGATATCAAGATGCGTAAAAATATGAACTTTACATATTTATGCAAATTTGCCATTTTGATGTTATTGGAGTTGTCTTAGAGTTGCCCTATAGCAATAGCGACAGTGTATTTGGAACAATTTTACAATCTTATATTAAGGTGTAAAATTGATTTTTTGGTACATACATATTATGCAATCGATATCAATATGCGTAAAAATATGAACTTTACATATTTATGCAAATTAGCCGTTTTGATGTTATTGGAGTTGTCATAGAGTTGTTCTATAGCAATAGCGACAGTGTATTTGGAACAACTTTGCAATCTTAAATTAAGGTGTAAAATTGATTTTTTAGTACATACATACACATTAAGCAATCGATATCAAGATGCGTAAAAATATGAACTTTACATATTTCTGTCAATTAGCCGTTTTTTGTTATTGGAGTTGTCATAGAGTTGTCCTATGGCAATAGCGACAGTGTATTTGGAACAATTTTACAATCTTATATT
>NW_026092812.1:0-6389 GCF_024586455.1 Bactrocera neohumeralis | reverse complement strand
ATCGGAACGATATGGGTTGAGTTTTGGTGAAATGATCACGAATTACGAGGGCAGTATGGGATGGTGCATTATCGTGGTGTAAAAACCAAGAATTGTCTTTCCACAATTTCGGCCGTTTTAGGCGGATAGTTTTACGAAAACGACGCATAGTTCAAATAATACTCCTTGTTGACTGTTTGATCGGTTGGAAGGAATTCATAATGCACAACACCACGATAAGCGAAGAAAACAGTCAACATGACCTTGATTTTGAGCGACTTTGGCGCGAGTTTTTTGGTCTCGGCTCTCTTTTGACACGATATTCGCTCGATTGATCGGTTGTTTCGGAGTCGTAAGCATAGATCCAAATCTCGTCGCCAGTTATAATGCGTTTCATGACACCCTGGTAGTCGGAAAGCATCGTTTCACACACTTCAACGCGACGCCTTTTCCAAAAAAATTCAATGTTTTTCGGTACCAGTGAGATTTGACCCGCTTTGAGGCCAAAAACATCCTTCAAAATGGTATTGCTGAGCCTTTCGATATGCTAACTTCATCAGCAAGGTCTCTAATGGTTAATCGACGGTTTTTCAACACCAAATCTTTCAAAACGTTCTTCGTCTTTGACACGTTCACGGCCGGCTTGGAACTCACTATACCACTTGTAAACATTTTTTTTAGACATAGCCTCATCACCAAAGGCTTTCTGCACCATCCTCAACGTATCCGCAGCAGAAAATTGATTCCGTAAACAAAATTCTAATACAAAATTCTTTGCTCCAACAAATTTCGGACATCATGAAAACGAAAACTTACTTTTAGCAGCGCCTGCAAAACGACACCGTATCTCAAACACCAATGAATATTTTGACATGAAATTCGACATAAATGTGACTGATAGTACTACCAACCTAAAAAAAAAAGGTTTAAATTCACATGTCACCTTATTTTTTGGGCACAGTACCTATTATTTTATTGTTAATAAGTGGCGATAGGTCGGCATCTGGTAGGAATGGTTTCTTTTTCTGCTGAGTTTACTTATATAAACTTCCATAGCAAGTTCCAAAGTAATCAACTGGCTGAAGTCTATAAGAATATAGTGATTTCATATCATATAAAACAATAAATTAAATAATCAAAAATGTATTAACTCTTGATTTAACCTTTTAGACAAAGGATGATACTTCCTACATCGTAAATATTTCAAATTTGCTCAAAAATGTGAAAAAATGCCGCCTCCTTAATTGAACTGGGTACGTTTTAAATAGCCTGCCATCAGTTTACACAACATAATTTTTAGTATATTGTAAGGATAGCTTCGGATTTGCACGCACCCCATATTTTCATACCGATTCTAAATGATTCAATTGGTTGTGTAGATTAGCATAAATCTGCAAAAAAATATGCAACCTTTACTTTCATTTTTTGAAACAATCCGTTTTTTTTTTACGACAAAGACATTTATAAACAGTAAAGTCAGTCCACTTTAGCGTTATATTAGCAAGTTCGTTGCTTGTTTTTTTGTTATTCACGCTGCTATTTTTTGTTTATAGGTTTTAAAGAAAATCTCGCCCATTCGGGGCCCCAAACTTTTTAAAAAAAATAAAAATTTGTTTTTAAACCTTAATAAATTCCAAGTCATAATTTATAATTTTTTGATAAAAACAAATTTGAATTTAAAAAAGGGAAACACACCCCACCAATTTTTAAAGGGGATAAACGGCAGCAAAAGGGAAAGGTTAGTAATTGGAAAAAAAAAGTTGGGGATGAGGCCGCCACAGCGACGTTATATTTTTGAAAAATTTTTGGAAAAGGTTTGAGTGTTTGGGGCGTGCCTAAAGGTAAAAGTATTTGTAACGCCCCCCTTTTTTATCCAGCAGCCCCACTTGTGGGGAAATATATGACAAAAACCCCATTTGTTAATCAACTGTAATTAAATTTTTAAATTTTTTTTTCCGAAAAACTTTTTACGCGATGTGTATGTATACATGTTCAAATAGTATTGCAGGCATTTCTTAGCCCCCTAGGAAAAGCACAAAAATTTGTTATTGGGGTTTTAATTTTAATATTTAACTTTTTTTTAATATCAGGGGGCCTTTGTAAAGGTGTTTTGGGGCAAGCTATGATAGGGGCAGTCAATGCAAAAAATGAACCCCAATAAAAAATTTTAAATTTCAAACGAAATTTGGGCCTTAAAATTAAGGGGGGGTCTGATTTGAAGCTTCCCCAAAAACGATTTTTTTTTAAAATTTAAAAAAATTATTAAAATATTCCCAAAGCAAATGAGAATTTTTAAAATTTAAATGAAGGAAAAGGGGCCCAACGTCTATAATGAGAAATTGGGAGGAAGAGGAAAAAAACAAAACGATTTCTGGTTTTTAATTTTTACGATTTTTAATTTGGGGGGAGAATAAAAAAAAACTAAAGTAAAGGGAATTAAAAGTTTATTATCTTGACAAAAAATTTATTTTTATTTCTAAAAAAAAAAAAGTTTGAAATATTTTTAAACAACAAAAATAAAATTTTTTGGTATAAACCACTTTTTTAATTTTTTAAAATTTATAATTAAATTTTTTTTTTGGAATTTTTTTAGTTTAACTAGAAGTTTGTTAAAAAGTATGTATAAAAGGCAGAATATAAAAGATTTGACCCAAAAAATTTGAATGATTTTTAAAAAATTTTTAAAACCCCAGAAATTTTTTTTAATCACTTTTTTCCCCCAAAAAACCTAAAAAAACGACTTTCGGGCAAAATTTTCCCTTTAATTTCTAGGGGAATAGTAGGCCACAATTTACAATACTTTTAGAAAAAGTAATTTCATTTTTATTTAAAAACACGCTTTTAAACAGATTCCGGACACGCTTCCGATTATAGCCGAGTTTAAAAACAGCGCCAGTCGTTTTTTTTTTCGCTACGTGGGGCCAATTAAATTTTCCCAAACGACGTCATCCTTTTTCCCCTTTGGTTTTCCCAAAAGTGGGGGTTTTTTTCCTCGCTTCCGGGTACTTTTTTTTTAAACAGATTTAATTAATTTTTTTCTGTCAAATTGTTTTATGGAAAAAAGTTTTCATTATAGAAAATACAATGTTTCATTTTAGCTGACGTTTTTCTTTTTCCATCCGATTTCCGCCTGCATTTTCCACAGAAATACCCCCAGAGTTGGGGTTTGGGGGAAATTTTTTTGAAATTTTATATTTTTGTAATATTTTAGCTTTGGTGCCTAGTTAAAAAAGATTTTTTTATTTTATTGAATTTTCGAATAATTGTTTTTGCAGATCCAATCATTGTTGTTTTTCCATAATGATTTCAGCTGATTTAGAAAATTTTTTATCCTTTTATCTTTCTAACGACGTTCAAGTTTGATGACGCACCAAAATTTTGGAGGAACTTGGGGAATTTGAACGTTTTTAAATAAATTCATCCCTTTTTTCTTAGTTTAAAATGCAAGGGAAAAAGAAAAACGGGCCCGGGCAAAAAAAACATTTTTTCTATTACGGTTCCGGGCATTTTTCAATGGGGGATTGAAAAAAAAAATATTTTTTTTGAAATACTTCCTAAACGTCAATTTGTTTGTGATATGAATGATTGTTTGGGCTCAGTCTAAAGAAAAGGGAAAAAATTTTTTGAAAATTTTTTGTCTTTATTTTTAAAATAATTGAAGAATTCCCTTTTTAGAGAAAATTTGTTATTCATTATAGACAGGTTGGAAGAAAAATTCGCAATTTACCCTTTTAGACAAGAAACCTCTTAAGCGCCGGATTGAATTAACTTGATTTGACGACTAACCACCAGCCTGTTTTCGCCGGATTTTTTTTATTGGGAGTCCCGGTTTTTTCCAAAAAAAATTTCCTTTTAATTTCCAAAAATAAAATTTGTTTCGTCTGGGAAAAAAACCCCTTTCCCAAAATCCACCTGCGTATTTAAAATACCATTTGAAATGAAACTTTTTTGCCTGTTCGTCAATGATATGAATGGTTTTGTCGGGGACCCCGAACCCGCCTTTAAAAATTTTTTAAAGTTTTCACTGCAAAAGGGTTTTTTGGAACCTATTTTAATGTATTTTTTTTTTCTCTTTAAATATATAACCCCTTTTTATCCAACGAGGGGCGCCCTGAAAAGGGGGTTTTAGGGGGGGAACCCATGATTTTTTTGTTCCATCACTTTGAACGAGAAGTGTTTTGGCCAACTGTCTAAAGATTTACGAAAATTTTTCTTCTTTCCCTTGTTGGTTTTTTTTTTTATATCCATTTCAAAAATTTTTTTTTTAAAAAAAATTTCCCAATTTATATTTCCAATTGTTAAAAAAATTTTTAGTTTTAAATTTTTAAAATTTAAATTTTGAGCGCCCCCGCCCACTACAGGTTTAAGTAATAATTTTTAAACCAATGAAATGATAAATTTTTTTCCTTTTTGCCCCTATACCTAATATAAAGATTTCAAACTCGAGAGCATACCGAATATCGGTCCATATGGATTTCAATATAATTGAGGAGCTGTTTTTTTTAAACTGAATATTTGTTGAATAAAAAAATTTTAAAAACCCCAGACCCGATATAACTAATGGCTTATTTAGAAGGTACTACCCTTTTAATGAAAAAAGTTATAAAACCCCTTTACTTGTTTCATTTTAAAAAATCATATAATACTTTTTTTATTGAGTAAACCAAGATTGATGATTTTCATTGACTATTTCTCCAATTTCAAAAAGCAATTATTTATAAAATATTTAATTTTTATCTCACAAAAACTTTACTTAACAAAAATAGTTAAAATCTAATTTCATTTTTCCACATACTTAACTAGCCGAATCCTCCAAGTTAAGAAAATAAAAATTTTTCTTCTAGTCAATTTATGCCCTAAAAATTTTTCCCCCGCATCTTGAAACATTACACACCGTTATTATTACGGCAAAAAACTAATAAAATTTATTGCTCAAATTACGTTTTAAACTCTTTTTTACAAATTAGTATGAAAATATCGGTAACTAATCATAAATACCCAAAATTTAAATAAATTATCCGCTGAATAAGCTACAGCGAGAAATCGACTTAATTAGTTATGAAGTGATTTTAATGTTTGCTCACAAATATTTGTTTATCAGCCGAATTGGATGAGACGCAAGCTTCGTATGCGCAGTTGTTGTAGTAGTTGCAGCGGCCGCAGCACAGTCACATCCAATTAATCAGTGAAATTGAAATAAATCAAAAGGCAAAGTGACTCAGCATGGCGAATTCACTTTTGGTCAACGCCAGCTGTTGCCTGCATTTGTTGCACTAGCTACCGAAGCGGAGCAGAGCGGTGCCGCTCAGCGACCGAGCGTTAGCGCGCTGCACAGCAGTTGGTCTACTATTACCGAAACCTCTTAGATAAAAGAGAAAAATTAAATTAAGAACAAATTAAGTATGCAAATGAAGCGAAGGCGCTCAAATGCCCAGATCTCATTCCTTTTCATTTGTTGTTGAGCTCGCCTTCTCTTAACCGCTCTGCTCATAAATGTGTTTGTGTGCGCGTAATTAAATGAAATCTGCCATAATTTATTGCTCATTTGAAATTGAAGGTGTGCTGGCGTACATATTGTCGATTTTTTCCAAAAATTTTTTTTTCATATTTTTTATTTTTCACATTTTACAGCACAAATCTTAATAACGCAGTGAAAAAAATTCGTGAATCTTAAAATTGAGGCGTTTCCATCATTTATTAGCAATGCTTGTGTTGGCTCATTAGACGCAAAAAAACGCTTATAATAGTAGGGTAATGCCAATGTGTAATTAAATACTTTGATTGGACAATTAATCGTTTTGGTGCTAACTTCAAGTTGAAATGATTTTAATTTTTAAATTTTATTGAAATTTCGTAGTCACGTAAATAGGAAATGAAAAGGTCAGGTACCCCAATTATATTATATTTACATACACATGGAATGGGAGTATGCACGTACAAAAACAAAAATAGATCTTAGCTAAAGTCTCGAAGTGCAATGAATATATTTTATACTAAAAATGTATCTGCAATAAGTTTAGGTACGAACTTTCTGGGAATATTAACGAGGACGCCTTAAAAAATGGATTCGTACATTGTGATGAAGTCAAAGTGAACCATTTTTGATTTACCCCAGGTGTTTGATTCACAGCCTTACCCCTACATGTTTACCAATCTTCTCTTTATTCTTCTTTATGATGTTGATGTCATCGGCGTACGCCAGCAGTTGTACACTCTTGTAGAAGATTGAACTTTCTCTATTCACCTCTTCAGCTCCAATTATTTTCTTCAAAAGTAGATTGATGATGTCGCACGATATGGGGTCGCCTTGTCTGAAACCTTTTTGGGTCGAACGCCTGGGGTCGTTCTAATCCTGAGGGAGCTTTTGTATTTTTAACCAAAAAGTTTTGTGAGGATACCTACCTAAGCAT
>NW_026092811.1:0-7050 GCF_024586455.1 Bactrocera neohumeralis | reverse complement strand
CTGTCTTTAAATCTTTTGAACTATGTCAATGTCGCCGTAAAACCCTATACAACCATCTTTCCCAACGAATGCGAATTGCCGAAACGCAGGGGACCAAAAACCCTTTCCACAAAACCCTTTTCGTCGACCCATCAGATGTTGTCAACGTCCAAGCTTCCTGCACCATAAGGCAGCAAGACGAGAATAATGAGACTTTATAGAGTTTAGTCTTTGTTCGTCTAGAGAGGAATTTACTTCCCAGTTGCCTATTCAATCCGAAGTAACACCTGTTGGCAAGAGTTATTCTGCATTGAATTTCGAGGCTGACATTGTTGCTTGCTGTTATACTGGTTCCAAGATAGACGAAATCATCTACAACTTCAAAGTTATGACTGTCAACAGTGACGTGAGAGCCAAATCGTGAGTGCGACGACTGTTTGTTTGATGATAGGAGATATTTCGTCTTGGCCTCCTTCAGTACCATACCCATTTCTTTAGCTTTATTATCCAGTCTGGAGAAAGCAGAACTAACGGCACGGGTGTTGAGGCCGATGATATCAATATCAGATTGAAGAAGTCGCACGATAGGCAGTCGCCTTGTCTGAAACTTCGTTTCGTATCGAACGGCTCGGAGAGGTCCTTTCCGATCCTGACGCAGCTTTTGGTATTGCTCAACGTCAGTTTACACAGCCGTATAAGTTTTGCGGGGATACCAAATTTAGACATCGCGGCATAAAGGCAGCTTTATATGAACCTTTGTGCTGTTAAAGGTAGTTTCGAAAATCGACGAAGAGCTGGGGTGCAGTCGATAATTTGCATTTCTTTGTCGGCGGTTATGTTAGCTTTACCTAACGAGGGCTGGGGGCGCTTTCGCTTCACACTTTAGCTCGCCTTCAAACGGATGATTTTTGCCACCAGAGAGCATACTTGGTCTAAGACTGAAGTCGTGAGCTGCTTGAGCCACATTTAAAAAAAAATCGTTTCTGGTCACTTCAAGAATGACACTCAGAGAGCTTTCACAAGACACCATCCTCCAACCACCAGATTAAAATTAATCCCACGCAAATTGTAAGTATTTCAATCTAGAGCTCGCACAGAGCCATTATCTTCAGTACTCATGAGGTCTCTCTTGTCGGCAAACTAACACATTCAAATTTAAAAAATAATAAAAATTTTGTATCCCAAAAATTTAATTTTTAATTAGCAAGTTTTTTTATTTTTAAACTTTTTAATCCCAAATATCTTAGATTAAAAACTGTAAATTTTAGTTTATTTTCATGAAAGTATTAATAGTAAATATACTTATTTTAACTTTTGTATATACATATATATTTGTAAAATTCAAACTATTTTTATTTAAATTTGTGTATATTTAAGACAAAACTTGCGCGCTTAAAAGTTAAAGTTTTAAGTACATGAAAAATTATTTATTGCTTGATATATCAATATTACTTTACATATATGAAATTGCATATTGATTATTTTTGAAATGATTAAAGTCTTTACTTTGTAATATGTGGATTCGAATACTCTATTGTTCAGATAACATATGTACTTATGTATGTTTATAGATTATTCCAGATTATTTTCTCTATATTTTTAGTACTTTATTTTTTAATTCAAAATAATTATTAATCATAAACTTGTAAATTCATAACTGAAAATATTTTAAATATAACAGGCAGCCTTTATGTTATCTTTCAATACTCATACATAACAGGGTGTCTACACTATATGGACTATACATTTATATTTGGATAAACTTCTGTTAAACATTTTACTTGTTACACTTTTAATGCCGTTTTCAGGCTTTAATTGCCAAAAAAATATAAAAACTAAACTAAATGCTTACAATTACAAACATTATTTTCTTCATATACAACCACACTTGCATGGCCTTAGCCGACGCCATTCACGCTATCCTCGTTTGGGGTCCTCATCGTAATCCTCCGAAACTCTATGCAAATCTTGGACACTTGGCTGCATTTCTACAACATAACCTCAATTTACGACGCTACGAATGGGCTTACAATAGGTGCCGCTTTGACAAAGAGGACATCGAAAGCTTTTCACTGTACGATCGGGGTGAGTTAGTAATCAACAACTTTTGACGCCAAAGTTGTGTGATAAAAAATTGCGTAAAAATTTTTTTGCTAGCATTTTGGCGCAACAATGCAACTTGCTTCAACTTTTCCATTCTATAAGATTTCGGTTTATTTTGCATTTGGGATATGGGGGCGTTATTGTAATGCAGCATACATTTTTTTATTTATTTTATTTTTAGTATGTAACCATTTTAGCTATTTTTTTCATTCCTTTCTTTCAAATATTTCTCTTACATTCACATTTTGCACAGCAGTGGGAATGCAAATTATTACTGTTCGATATACAAAATTATGCAGACTGTATTTCTCGCATACATATGTATGAATGTTTACCCAAATCACAAGAGAAATTTGTGTTTGCTGTGACTTATTGAAATAATCCGATTGAAGGTATCTGTAAAAGAATATTTTCTGTTGAGAAATATTGAAACATTTTTACTTATAGATTTTACATGTAAGAAATGTGATACTGTTAAATTTGATAGTTAATTATGAACTTAAATATATCGAAAACTCAGTTGACCATTTCTGGGCATCTTAATATAAACGAGTTTACGATTGCACCGATTTTTCGAGTTGGCTAATTCGCAACATTTTTCTCTACTTTTTCCATCAATACTAAAATTATACCTGCTTCTTTCTTTGTTACCAATAGTTAGTTCCAATTTCAGTAAATGTAAATATTTATAGAATAAATATTTGCTTTGTTCTATTTTATTTCAAAAGCATAGGCGTTATTATGCTCTGATCAGGGTATATAGTATTAAATTTGCCACGAAGTTTATAACACCAAAAAAGGAATCGTTGGATACCCGAAAAGATACCCTAAAATTTATATATAAATGATAAGCATGACGATTTAGCAATGTCCACCTGTCTAGATATGGTGAGACTAGTCCTTGAGCTTTGGAGACATCGATCTTGAAATTTCACACACGTCATTTCCTCTCCAAGCAGCTGTACTTTTTTCGAAACCGATATCGACCATAGCATATAGCTGTCAAGCAATCCGAACGATCGCAATTAGTGTCCTTGTTTGGAAAGCTTTTACTTGACGACATATCTTTACACACAATTTATCTGAAATAATTGTTTTAGGTAAATGGTACGATCTCCGATCTTTTTCATTTAATCATGGTGCCATACAAGTAGTTTCAGTGCAAAATTAAAAATTAACGTTTTTGTCTAGTTTTTCATTCAATTATGATTAAACAACCGAAATCGAAATTTCAATAACAAAGCATATCCAAATTAAATAATGTTACTTCTTCGCTCCTCCAATTAAAAGGTGATCCATTTTATAGTTCCTCTACTTTTAAAGAAAAAAACTAGAGAAACTTCAAGATTAATGGGAGAATGTTCATTATCACTTTTAAAATGTTGGCCCTCAGTTGAGTCTCAGATGGTCTTCTCCGTTGAGTCCAATTTTCGATGACTCGTTCCAGCATTTTGACTGGTAACTGGTGAATGACTCGCGTACTGTTTACCCAGGACCTAAATCGAAGTGATTGTCCAAATATACTTAGACCTGAACCTGCCACCGGAAGTGTTCTTCAATAAATCAATTGACTGATGCGATGTGTGGAAGTGGCGCCGTGTTGTTGAAAACAAACGTCGCCAAAATCTCGAGCTTCGATTTCAGGCATCAAATAGTCGGCGCGATGGCGCGATAATGGTCGTCATTGCATTGGTTACGTTCTTGAGAAATAAAGACCGATGATTCCACCGGCCCACAAACCACACTAAACTGTTGTTTTTTCTAGGTGAAACCTTCATGAGCCCCATAGAGCAAAAAGCGATGTCGTTGGGAAGATCCAGCGGTTTCAGTTCCTACATAAATTTATTTTATACGCTTTCAAATGCGCCAAGTCGTACCATACGTCACACCGAGTAGCTCCGAATGGTGCCGATTCGACACTCCGCGGTCTTCGTGTACACTTCAGCTGCTTCAGGACTTAACTTTGAAGCGTACATCATGTTTATCCTGACAGCAGCGTTAATCCGTATTAACTGGGCAGCACTTATTCAGATTTAAATTCTTGCGACAGACGGCAGCTAGCGAGTTTGAAACCTGCGTAAACAACTTATTACAAAAATTTATCAACACGTTGTTTTTAAAACTGTCATGTAACCCAACATCATAACATGCAACTTCTCTGTCTTATTATTGAAAAACTTGAAAACAGCTGTCAGTGTGTTGCTTGTTTTTGATTTTACAATAAATTAAAATGTTGCCAAAGGAAATGCAGCTAATTTCTAAAATTTTTAGAGATTGCGAAAAAGGAGTTATCTTCACTAACTCCTGAATTATTCCGGATTAATGCAGTTATTTTATATTTATTTTAATGCAGTTAATTCGGATTAACGCTGCCGTCTGTCAATGCTATTAGGTGGGCAAGAGGGTTTAATCGCCCAACGTAATGTGCAGATCAACAGATTTGTAAATATTTTTTTCTACACATAAGTAGATTATGGATAAACATAAGTAGTCTTGGGTTCTTTTCACCACTTGGCAAGCGGGGATAAGCTTTGACAACATTCCCATTAATTAAAAAATTATTAAAAGTCTATTTTTTAGGCAATATCAGAAATGCCGGAATGGGAAAGCTCAGCCAAACAAAAATCGACATGTATTGCTGATGTAACTGAAAGCAATAAATCGATTATGTTATCAGCGATATAATATTCTCGCATAACGACTATAAGTGAAAAAACCATGTGGCAATACATTTTTACTCTTACTTTAGTAATGCGATAATTCAGTATTTTTTTAATAATTCAAGAATATCAAAATATAAACATTTTCACAACTCGTTGTATCACAGGAAGAAACTAACTGTCATTCCAATGCAAATATTCAAATGGCACATTCCAAAAATCATTTGCTTCCCACATTTGAATTTAAATGAAATTGCTTTTGTGCAAATATAAATTATTGATGAAGAGAAGCTGCCTTATGCTATACCTGGTGTCTACATCAGAGTTTCTAATAAATTGCTTTCATTGGCTTTTCGACACCTCTCTACATAAAAGCAATCACAACACATTAATGAAATTTCGCACTTCAATGGCGCTTTTTTCACTAAGAATCTTTTTTTGCTAAAAAATTTAAAAGCGAAGTGAATAAATGAAAAGCCACAAGTTCTTAATGGTCACACAGTCTGGCATAAATTTTGTAAAGTGGAAATTTTTCGAATGGAAAAAGGACTGCTTAAGTTTGCATAATTTTCAGCTGTCAGTAACACCAAAATATTTTTACCATGCCGCTTCCATAGAATTTAAAATTTCGCTGTGAAACGACAGCTGTCTTGAGTAGATTATTCCAAAATAATGGTAAATACATGTTGTGATCATTCAAATCTTAACAATCACTTGTGGTTTTCTTATTAAATATATGGCAGGAATTTTTATTAGTAACAGAGGGCTAAGCAAAGGCTCAATAAACAATTGTGCCGGATACCATTATGACCGGAAGCATTCTAATTTCACACCCCAAATGATACGAAAAGGATTTATAGGAGCCTGTCACAAAAATACTAGAGAATGGACGTGGTGTCCATAGGTTGGTGTCCATATTCCCAAAACTTACTCCACCAATTCAACCAAATTCTTGTTACATAACATTTTTCTACCATTTCTAAATTGCGGCAAACTTAAAAAATCAGACGAAAATCACGCCTACTTCCCCTTTATAATATACTTTAAATTCCATCTGATTCTTTCATTTTCCAGTATACACATCAAACAACGCTGAATATATGGGTTTCAAACTTTAATAACAGTGTTTTAAGGTCTGCCATTTTGGGTCAAAAATGTTCAAAAGTGACCAAAACTATTCAGGTCGTCAGATACCGAATATAAACGACAGAGGCTACTACAACTTTGCAGAAAATATAGCTCACTCTGTGAGACGTGTTATTGAAATATGAAGATAGCTTTTTAAGCAATAATAGAGCCTGTATGTCGGAAATAGGTTGAACTGGGTCAGAATTTTTATCCCCCCCACTTATTTCCTATAAAGGCTTTCGAACTTAAGATTGACTCATTGAATTATCTCAACGAGTGAAAACTTGCTCTTAGGCCCCATATAACTAATACTCAGCAACCATTTTTTTCTGTTAGTAGCATATAGTAGTTATGATAAGACTAGATAAAAATCGACCCATATCTCTCATATGTATTCATCATAATAGAGGGTTTTCAATAAGAGCGCTACAATGAAACTAAACCGTTTTGGACTGTTAATGAAATTCTTTTATTCTTGTGGAGTACATTCGATGATATTATGTTTGGAACTCGATTTCTTCTGCATGGCCAGCACGGGCATGCTTGCAGAAGTCCAGATGCTAAACCCACCCTTCGACGATTCCTACGGAACCACATATTGTCCTATTCCATATCATCCACCTGGAACAAAAATATTCAGTTATCATTGAGCGGTATCGATTCCCATCCACAATAACGTACGGTCTTGATCATCACGGAACACCAGGCCCCATGACCCCACCGGCCCATAAACCGCACCGGAAACATAAAACCAGTAACGCAGAAATTATCCTCATCGCTGAAAATGATTTTTGGATGAAAAACAGGATCATTTTTAAGTTGTTGCTCAGCCCAATTTACGGACATACGACGATTCTGGTGGTAAAGCGGCTTCAGTTCTTGCGTCAATTTGAGCTCTTAAGGATGTAGTCCAAGATCTTTTTGAAAAATTCGCCACAACGACGTTACAAAGATGCGCAACGATTGAGAACGACGTGAGAGACCGATTTGGGACTTCACATTGGTGTGAAGGTGGCAATACTCGCCGACACTACGACCACTCTTGTCTCACTGAACGGAAACTTTTTTATAAAGTGCCTATTGATTCAAATTTTTCCACTAGACGCTCAATTTGTTCCTTTAGTTTCGACAGGACGATTCTGATGATCATAAATTGTACGAGCGCCTTTAAAAATTGAAG
>NW_026092810.1:0-6776 GCF_024586455.1 Bactrocera neohumeralis | reverse complement strand
ATTAGGGGGCAGAGGGTCTGATGCGAGAGATTTTGTCGCCAGGTTATGCTTTTTATCAGACCACCGATAGCAATGGTAATATCCGGCGAGCTATTACAGGTACCCATAACTCTGGTGGAGCTTCGTCATTCATTATGCAGAATGTCGAATCGTCAATCTGTTCCGCCAGCTCCATCCCCCTACGATCGTCAGAGGGGGAGCTATGTTGCCTGATTGAGCTCCTGGCGACGTGGGAGGTCTCTTCCTGCCGGCCACTGACTGAGTGGCGCGCGCGAACTATGTGCAGATGGCCCAGCCGTAGAGGCTTGTGTCGCAGTATTGCGCAGGCAACATGGGGCCACGTAACGCGTGGTCCACTCCCTCATGAGTCTTAAGGCCAGAAGAGGTCTTAAGATGGCTCCATCCATTGCATGTATTGCAACTGACCAAGGTGGAGTTTGGATGGAGCTGTTTTGCGCATACGCAGCAGAAAAATTCTCTCCGGGCCGGGTTGACCAATGCCAGCACGAGTCAGGAGGATACGGAGCAACCCTGCTGCAAGGATTGCTCCAGTGACGACAAACACAAATTAACACTTACCGATCCAAACGGGGTTAGATCGCCGAAATAACAGCCTTGGTCGGATGAAATCTGAGTCAATTCCGGTGCGAACCGGCTGTCTGGGAATTGTGGCGCCCGCCCATGGTGCGCCTTGATCTTCGTCGTCTATGTCGTCTGGATTATCTGGTGGTAACATGCATCAAGTTTTGTTGATCTGATGCAAATACGGCTTTGTATTGATGTTGTGTTCGTTCAGCATAAGGTAAGTCTTCAATTACATATCGAACTTTGGTGATGATGAACGGTCCTCTGAATCGTAGTTCCAATTTACGTGATGTACCGGAGCTTATTGGTTCGTTTGTAGTCAATACGGGATCACCTTCGTTGTACGTCTTCGGTTGATTATGCTTTGTGTCGTATAGCTTCTGGCTTGTGCCTTGGCGTCGTTTATTCGTTGAGCGGTGTCGACTTCGTGGTGGCTGGAGGTCAGTGTCGTTTATCAGGTCATCATCATCGTCTTGAAATGCCTGGGTCTCGTGGCACGTACCCATAAAGTAGTCGGAATGGTGTACAACCTGTGGTTTTATTTCGAGATGGTATTAATGATACATTGCAATTGACGTAATTTGTCATCCTGTCGTCTTTTCGTCACCATTAGAAGATAATAGCATGGATAGAATGACGCGGTTAGCCTGTTCAGCGTGTCCGTTAGCGCATATGTCCGCGCTGCGTTGAGAATATGTTTGACGTTGTTTTCATTGCAAAAAACTTTTGGAACGCTTTTGAAGTAAAGGCCGTTCCTCGGTCGGATGAGATACGTTCAGGCATTCCCAGATAGTTCATGATCTCTAGCAAAACCGATTACATGGTTTGTTGCAGTACTTCTTGACTGCTCGTAGGATTGTGAATTTGGTAAATTAATCTACAATTACCAACACATGCTCGTTGCGTTTTGAACTTTTTGGGAACAGACCCAAATGATCAATGTGTATTGCCGTAAACATGAGTTGATGTGGTTTTACGTAATTGCGCATTCGAGGAAACCAGAAGAGATTGAGAATTCGTTTTATTGTTTTGTCAATGCTCATATGACCTGCCTTATCGTGACCTTTCGTGGAGTTTTTGATATAAACGTCCCAGTTCAACAACGTGGTCAGATATTCTGGTTTCACCTCATTCTGTCTTTCGTTAACGATGTTCCTTATTTTCTCGTCTAGTAGCTGAACAGTAAAAACCAATCGGCCTTGTCGATAATCATCTTGGAGACTTTGAGATCAGCCGTATCTACTTCGTGTGCCTCTTCGTAAGGTCGACATGGGCCATACGAGCTTGGTCGATTTCAATGTCGAATTCTGGGATTCTCAACCACCATCGGGCAATGCGTCGTATGAGCCTCGTTTCTCCATCGTTGTTCGTAAAGCGGCAATCGGTGATAACTTTAATTTTCTTTCCGTATACGTAGTATTTGAATCTTTCCAATGATTTCACAATCGCTAATGCTTCGAATTCATAGCTATGGAAACGATTTTTCGTTGTCTGTAGTAGAGCGACTAAAGTATGAGATCGGGTGCAGTTGTCCACTTTCGCTTGCAATAAAACGCTTGCAAGGCCGATAGAGCTTGCGTATGTATGTAGTTCGTATTCGGCTTCGATTCGGTAGTTGACCATGGGTTGGTTTCGATGATAATGCGGTTGAGTTTGTTGATTGCTGACTCTTGCTATTGTCCCCATGCGATTGAGATGTCGTTGCGTAGCAATTTGCGTAACGGCTCAGAAATAATAGAATACCGCGACGAATTTTCGGAAGTAGCTACTGTGACCTAAAAATTTGCGTACTTCAGTGACATTTCTCGGCTGTGAAAAATTACGATAGCGTTGGTTTTGACGTTGCCCGGCGACTCACACATTTGTTAACGTTCAATATGAGCCCACAGGTGCGTAGTACTAGAGTATACGAGAAAGCTTTGTATACATTACCAATTAGGATGTCATCCATATAATGCAGCATGTCGCCCGTTTCACTCGTCTTTGATTTCTGCCAGAGTCTATTAAACACAACTGGTGTATTCTGTAGACCAAACGACATGCGTTTGAACTCATACAAACCTTCCGTTGTGATAAAAGCAGTGTATTTCCGACTATCGGTGCCATTTCGATCTGATAGTAGCCACTATTCAAATCGAGTGACGAAAAGTATCGGAAACATTTGGCTTCATGTAGCCGTTCTTCAACATTCGGGACTGGAAAATTTTCTTTCTTTGTCATCTTATTAATTCGTCGGTAATCGATTATATAACCGATCGCTTCCATTCTGCTTCTTGATTAAGACCACGGGTCTTGCGTATTCGGATGTTGATTTCGTAATATTATCACGCTCAAGTAATTCTTCAATCATCTTGTTGACAATATCACGCTTCGGTTCTGGGATACGATAAGGCGCTTGAAATATGGTGCGATTGCTCAAGTTCGATGCTAGCTTGAACTACGTCGGTTTTGTCAATATCTTTCAGCCCACTGAGAAAACATCGGCATAGCTTGCCAAAAGACTGCATCTTATTTCTGTTCTGCTTCATTGCTGAAATTGACATTAGTTTGGAAAATTGCTCTTAGTTATTACCGTCGTCTGTACTGCTCGTCTGCTTCCGAATATTGTGCGACCATTTTCAACTTTCAGCGTAATGTTTGCATTGATGATAACATCTTGACCTATTAAAACGTCTTGTTCTAGTAACTCGTCATCAACGATGTAGGCTTGTGTCTCGATGTTGATTCCGTCGATGGTGATGTCAATGGTAATAGCCTCCGTGAACGTACGCACCCCCTTCGCAAATGCTCTTTACTTGTAAGGCATTTTACGGCTTTATCGTCGATGCGTTTGGCTACTTGACCTCCGAATTATGCTGCATTGGCTGCCCGTGTCGATGAATGCGATATACGGTTGCGCTTTTATGTAAACTAATTTCTGAAACATTCGTCAAGGTGGTTGCACCAAGTTGTCGTAACGCTACTGTCGTCTTCACACTTCTCCGTTTGGCTGAACTTGGTTACACGTTGTACAGCGATGTCGTCTCTGCGGCAATGGACATTTGTTGGAAAAATGTCCAGGTGCGTTGCAATTATAGCATTTCAATTGTGCTTTAAATTCATCATTTTGTTTCGTTGACTCAGCATATTTTTCGTTATTGGTGTCTCGCTTCTGCTTGGTTGATATACCTGTGGCTCACTTAGCTCTCCGCGATTAATGAAATAGTCTCGACGGCGTCTCTCATCTGTTTCATTGTTGTTAACTTCATTGCTGAAATGCTTTGTTGGAGTTCTTCTACGTTTTAACCCAGCTCTTGCATAGCGTATAATGGCGCCTCACTCAGTTTGTAACGTATATCTAGTGCCGCCATTCGAAACAATACGCTTCCTTGTTGCATTGGCCATCACGAAATGAATTTCTGCCTCGTCTCGATCTGAATCAAATTCGTGTCGTAACGCATTAGCAAAATTTTCCCAAGTTGTGTGTAATGTGGGTGATGATCCAACTACATACGTGCAACTCTCTTAAACGTGTATAAATAGCCAACAATAAAAATTTATCGTCCCATCTATATGCTTCCACTACACGATCGGCTCTGTCGATAAATTGCTCCACCGTAATGTTTGCGTTATTCGTTGGATTAAAATTCTTTACTGACGCGTGTCGCATATTCCCGTTCGCAGAAACATTCCCGTTGCTAATTGCCTTCCCGTAGCAACCTCTTTAGTTGTTCCAACTTCAAATCACTAATTTTCGCCATCGTATCGTTTTTATGTATCGTTTATATATCTGCAGGTGCCTCGTAGTCTCACCAACGCACATGTACTTACTATGTATGTAAACGTGTAGGGGTTTATCATCCCACTTCTGAACTGTAAACACCGTACTCGTGTGCACTTCGTTAAAATTGACAGTCAAACAATTAAAATATAAAACTTTATTAAAATATATGAAAATATTACACTTTTTGCAAATTTAATAAACGTTCTCAAATATTATGTGTACTCGTTATTTTTTACGTTGTTCACTGCTGATGGTTGCTTGTTGACTGTGCTTTTCATTTTATCTGGTAACAGAGTTGCCATTGCTTACATATGTATACATTTTTTTTTAGAATCATGCATTATCCCCAGAACAAATGTTTTTTGTTTACATTGTGCTTTTATGCTACGGGAAGTATGTTGCAGACAGTAGGAGATTTATTTGGAGTATCTAAAAGTACGGTATCAAGAGTGTTATAACAGTAGTTTTACACCATATAGCCCTATTAAAAGACGACCACATATATATGCCAAAAACGGAAAGAGATCTGAAAAATTCCAGAAAGACTTTTTTAAATTAGCTAAATTTCTCGCGTGTTCTAAGAAGAAAGTCCATAAAACTACTTCTCACAAAATTTTTTTATTTGCAGTTGGGGAAGATAGATGTAGAGCTATTTCGTAATAGAAAAAGGTATATTTTCCATCAACGTCCACACGTTATGTGATAGTAATCTCCGCATCAGAGACATCGTTGCACTGTGGCCTGATCAACTCATGATGCTACTATTTTCGTTAATTTCGGAAACTATTACGGCAATTACATCATTGTCATACACACTCTTCATGCCACCAACTTGCTTTCATGCAAGACTTTAAGTGTTTTCATCAAATTCAGTTAACAATTTTTTTGATGGTGGTCCTCCTCCAGTTAAATAAAGAGATCTTTATCCTCTGCAGCCTGTTTACCTTTTTTTCAGATTAAGATACTATTTCTTCAATCACTGCGATGACAGTCAGATGGACACTATGAATCATCTTCGATACGCTTACATGCGACATCTTTCCTAGCGTTCGAGCAAGTGCCCGTCCGCTTGCATTCGATGATAGCTTTATACTTTTCCCACCGGTTCCAATAGGTGCTCCGACTCGCCAGCGGTGAAATTCGGGGTTCTTTTCATCCATTTTCGATATAACTTTCCTTGGTAAATTTATGTGTATTGCCTTGTTATAATTTAAGTATTTCACATATTTTTATGGATGACATTTGTAAAACACATGAAATTTTATAGAAATTAAGCATTTTCTGTGAAACGCAAACGACTACTCAGTATGCAACAATGCTTAGCTAAGATTTTATTTGGGCACAACCTTAGAATGGACTGTGAAACTGGGCAATAAAGTTATTAATATATACAAGGTTCCGTCGCAAACGAAACAGAATTTTTTTAAGTATAACTGTTTCTGGTGGCGCCACCTATTGGTGGGGAGATGAAATAAAAAGGTTGATCTCGTGTTGACAAGTTGTAAAATTTCAAGACAATTGGATAACTACAATCGATGTTATCAATCAAAAGTGACAGCAGCTTTTGGTCAACTGTCAAAATGCAAAGAGCAAATATTAAATTTGTTTTAAACTTGGGAAAACGCTTACTGAAACATTTCAAACGATGCAAAAAGTTTATGGTGATCAGTGCCTATCCTGTAGTAATGTACATGAGTGGTTTAAGCGATTCCAAGAAGGTCGAGGCCCTTCAGACGATCAGAAAGCAGTCGTCTTCTGTAGTCAAAAATAAAGACAATACTGATTTGTTTTACGATTCCGAGGGTATTGTACACTAGGGTGGGTCGATTCCGGACTTTTTTCGATTCGGGATTTCTAATAGTGCGGAAAAGTTGTCTTAGTACTTCCTGATTCCAATGCAACTTTTTGTTTTGAGATCGGATTGCATCTTCAACCCCAACTCCGGCATTGAAATTTCGTTCGCCGAAAATCGTTTGTCTACCTAGCGCCTGAAATACGCATCTCATGGCAAAATGTATATGTGATCATGGCCGTAGAACGAACCGTTCTCCCGATATACGAGCGAAAATGCAGCACGCCACAGCGCAAGGTGAAAATCGGCTTGCGGCCACACTTCTTGATGTTAATTTCGCCGAGTGCTATCACTCACATTCATTCACCTACGCCAAAGGACACGTTCGGATAGGTCTCCACAAAAATATTTTTCATCAAGTTCCTTCACTCTTGTCGGTGATTTCGCGAATTCTATCACTTACATTCATTTCCTGCGCCATACGACACGTTCGGACTGGTCTCCACATAAATATTTTTCCATTTCGTGCTCTCTTTTTTCGAATACATAGATGGTGTCTCAAAGAGTCCTAATACATTCTCTGGCGATATAGGTAAATCCTCCTGATTGTGAGAAGTTGCCTGTTGTCAAATTTGA
>NW_026092809.1:0-6860 GCF_024586455.1 Bactrocera neohumeralis | reverse complement strand
ATTTTTGCGTAGACTTTTACAATACAGAAGATAAATAAAAGATACCCGAATAATCAATTCTGATTTCGCCGTCATCATGGTACACCCGAACAATGCCACCAAAAGTTGTTAATCACGCTGATTCTTTTTGAGCGTAAAGAGTTCTGCTCAGCCGCTCTTTGGATATACAACAGGCATTTGATGGCCCGCATAGTAAGCCTACCGTATAACTCGTGTGACCTTGCCCCCATCGTTTTATCTAATTCCTAAAGTCTTATTTAACCCAAAGATCGTTTTATGTAAAATACGAGATGAACATCAGATGTAACATATATCCAAGCAGGAGTACCAACAGGAAGTGTGTACTGGGCCCAGTCTTATATACCATTTTTTACATCCCATATAAACCCGTAACTGAAAACGTGCTCATTGCCATGATTATTTGACACTGCTCTACTCTGCTTCAAATCATTCTCCAACTGGAGGCATCAAATCCAGTTCAAAGAGAAACTAAACGCACACAGACTTGGCTAGACCAGAAAATTAAAGTAAACAATAAACAAATCTGTGCATATTTTATTTACACTAAGATGAGGTGATTGCCCCCCCTTCGACTTAATATATTAAAACCTATATGGACTTATGGGGTGCAACTTTGGGGTACTGCTTGTAATTCAAATTTAGAAATTTTACAAAGATACCAGTCAAAAACCTTAAGACTAATTACAAATGCTCTTTGTTTATCACTAATAAAGCCATTTCATTCAGACCTAATATACCATTTGTTAAAAACGAAGTAAATAAACTTAGCTAAAATTACTTACGCAGGATCAGTTATCATACTAATCCCTTGGCAATTACGCTTACTAGATGAAACTAACGAAATTAATAGACTCAAATGATATCATGTATTAGACCTTCCGTTCAGGAAATAAATGTAAGAACAATAAACTATGAATTAAAAGATAACTTAATATTCTGAATATATATGTTTGAAAAACATATCGGTATATTATTATTGACCTCACTGGAGATCAATAATATAAGTTAAATTGTAAACAGGTTATTTAATTTGCTTATTATTTTTAAGATAGATTGCAAATAAACAAATTATTACAAAAAAAAAAAAAATGATGCATATGAAGCAACGCTAATCCAACTAGTCTTTCTGAAGCATGGTCGTTCTAAGCCATGTTTTGATGCAGCGAAGATAAGAGAAAGAACTTTCAGAGCTCGCATTTGTTACGTGAAGTGTACAGAATACTCGGAGATAGGTGTGGATTGTTCGGAATATGTCGACATCACATTTTGTTTCCAGTGCAGAAGTTGGAATTTCGCCGCCTTCAATTTTTTGTTGCTACTGCCAGTGACATTGCCAGTAGCTTAATTCACCTTTGAATTTCAATTTTTGTACGCTTTTTTCATCATACAGAAGATTCCCGAATCTTTTTATCAAGCATCCGATTAGATCATCGATTTCGTTTTCTTTAAAAGACTTGCTTTTTCTGAGAGCAACACACTCAATTGGTAACCATCCAAAAACTTCTATGAAAACGAGCTGAAATCTTCTTTGATGGTATCCAGCAGAGGTATGTAGACAGAGACCCCAGTAGTAATCACTTGAGTTTTCACCTCGTAATTTTCGCGCTTGTTTGTCGACCACATGTTCTCGGTTTCGGCTTCGTCAACATCGAGTTTTTCCCGCAAATTTCTTGGCTTCTGAATAAATCAATCGAATATTTCATCAACTTTTTCCTCTTTTTTTCAACGTGGCAAGCAACGTCCCAATCATTTTTGATGCCTTCGCCAAATCAATTGCTTCCTTTTGAAGAACTACGCTGAGCGAATGGGTGAGCGATAGAATGTCGCTGAGACAGAAGAGCCCGACGATAAATTCGAACTTGCACAAAGCCGATATGAGAATTGTTGCTTTGCCTGCTGTTTCTCTGTTCTTCCACTCACTGATTTTTGACAGAGCTTCGATGATCAACGGTAACTTCACAACAAATTGAAGGACAGCATCGTGCTTCTCTACCCATCTTGTTTCACACAACTGGACAATTTTTTCACCAAGTATCTTTGCTAACACAGTGACAAGTTTTGGAAATGAGTTTTTGAAGAATTTGTCGACTTTCGTATGGCACTGCAACGTTTTCGATTAATCGTACTTTCACTGATTTTGAAATACTGTTGTTGAGTTTGTGCGAGAAACGCGGAGTCATGACAGCATATTCGGCCGAATATTTTTTTTTACATAAAGTGAATAAAAATCGGGAGCATTTCCCGACAGAGCCGGCAAAATTTCCGTGCCTGATTTCCAGACGTTTCCGGACCAGCTGTTAACGTCGGGAATCGAAGAATTTTTCTCGAAAAACTCCGTAACGTCGACTCATCGGTTGCTGTCATCGCCCAAACCTCTTCACCATATAGCAGGACGGGAATTATAAGGCGACTTTATAGAGTTTAGCTTTTGTTCGTCGAGAGAGGACTTTACTTTTCAATTGCCTACTAGTCCGAAGTAGCACATGCTGGCAAGAGCAATCCTGGGTGTTGAAATTCAATTCAAAATTGGGCACTTTATTTTCCAGAATAAGGCATATAACTTCACAGAAATTGTCGAAAATGAAATGGGTAACTTGTCGAACTTTCTATAGTTACTATATAGATGATTCCTGCTCAGCTGGGCATAGCGTGATTCTATTGGACAGTCAGTTTGAGGCCCTAATTGCCTGTCAAGATACCTCCTCAATAGTTAGCAGGTAGAAAAAAATGTTACAGCTACCCATCATTGAACCCATGTATTGAATCACCCAATTTATTACTTAAGAACGAACAACTCTGTCCACATTATGAAAACTGTCTACAGATGTCGCCTTTTCACTTTGGCATCGTTTTGTTTATTGCACGTTTACGCCAATTTAAGGTTTGAATATTGGATACAGCGATGGTAGCGCAATCTATCGGTCAAACATTCCAAAATTAGCAATTGATTACAAATTAAAAATTAATTAAAAAAACATTTTCCAGTGGACCAAAGTGAATAAACCATTCTCGAATCTCCTTGAACACACACAAAACAATTTCATCGAAATCGGTTCAGCTGTTTAGGGGAGCAGTTCAACTACAAACACACGGTCAGAATATTTATATATATAAAGATATATGGTACCCAAATACCAAAGCTTACGTTTTGGCTTTCAAACATCTCGTTTGTACTTGATAAAATATACTAACATAAGTGTGACAAAATGTAGTAATCAAGTTGTTGCTGGGTGTAAAGAAAACTGTTGCCGAAACTACGAGAGTTATGCAAAAAGTATCGCGTGTAGTTTGTATTTCTTAAGAAAATGTTTATTTATTCATAAAAATCTATTTTCTCCTTCCAAACACTCCCAGATATATTGCACTTCTGTCAGTGATTTTTCCAATCTTCAAAGTACTTAAAAAGGGATTTTATTATTTTATTCGTAGCGTAACGTCGCCCTTTTCATTTTTGGAAACAAAAAATTTCACAGAGGGGCAGTTATGGAGAATTTGATGGCTGCGGCAACGTTAATGTGATGTTTTTAGCCAAAATGGTCCTTTTTTAATGGAAAGTTACACTTAATTAATGTGTTCACGGGGTCAAAAATAATTGAAACGATGGAGAAATTGATCTTCGAACTGTGTAAGCTTCCGCCGTATTCTCCGAATCTGGCGCAGCGGCTCTCTGCTGCCTATTGAGAGGATTTTGAACACAACGGCAGTTCGTGCATCATACGCTTGCAATCACAATTAAGTGAGTATTTCTAAAAGAAAGTTTTTATGGAGTTTTTTTGTTTTTATCATAGCTTTTATTGAATTAATTTCCACTTATTTATTAAAACCCATTAGAAATAGTTTACTTCGTAAGTTAGAACTTAAACTTTATTATGTTAATAACAACAAAAGTAATAAAGAAAGTAAATAAAGGAAAATATAATGAGTCAAAATTATGAACGTAATTTAGTAACCGCAATGACCACCTTTACTTTGTGATATCTTCGACAAGCGCTGCGGCAACGAAAGACAATATGTAGTTGTCTGGTGAAAGTCTCGACCATATTTCTATAATTATACCCTTTCATTTATATAAACTCTGACGCATTCTTTCGGTAAAGATAGTTTTTAACCACGCCCATACATTTTCAATGATCGCCTGCCTTCAGGCATGATGACTTCTGTCATTAAATTATGATACACTTGAGCGTGCTTGCCTTTCAAGCATCAAAGTATTTTTCCTATACTTTCGGCAGAAATGCAACCCCATTGTCTTCTTAAAATGTACTATAGGCTTTACACACTTAAATATCAATGCTTCGCCTTTTTTACGCCACACATACATTTGGCTACGACTATGTATATTTCATCCTTATCATTGATTCGTCCGTCCAAAGAATTTTTGCACAAAAGTCATTTGGTTTCAAGACTGCATAAAATTTCATCAGTTTTTCCAAGTTGACCTTGTTTATATAAGGAATCTCCTTGGTACCCTACCGTAGATATCCCCTTCATGTAAGTTGTCTAAGAATCGTAGACAACGAGGGTGCACTTGTCCTTGGCGCCACCAGCTGAGCCTTAATGTTCGTCGCGGAATAGAAACTATTTGATTTAGAAATATTTATAATCCTGGAATCTACACGTTTTTACGTAATTTAGGCCTTCCTGTGGAAAGCTTGAGCAATTGATTCTCATTCATGAATATTTTTATAATTTTGTGCGCTCATGAATTAGATTTGCTGAAAGTTTTTGCAGTGCGTTCCGTCGTACTTAAACATTTATTTCACTCAAGAGAGAAATTTTATATCTTCAGTAATGATTTTACACAGTTTTATTTGATAAAATATTGCCTGTTCATTTATTTATGATTCACCAATTTTTCAATTTGTTTGCTTATGCACCAAGAACTCGCTCTGAAATGCATCTAAGTGACAAAATGTCTTAGTGAGCTGAAATTTAAAGTAACTGCACCCTAAATAATGACCGTTATTATAAGGCCTTTGTACATTGCTCATTCTCGCAGAATATCCTAGGACTACATGTTCACAATAATAAATAATAAACAATAAAAAGTAAAAAAAAAATGTTTTTTTATAAAATTATTTTATATTTACACAAATTTTAGGAATTTTCAAAAAAATCGATTTTATTTCTAAAAATACAAATAATTGAATATTTTCGAAGTTACACACAAATTTGAAAGGGCGTTTCAGAGTGCTTGGAAGTACAAGGCCAAACTTTAAACGCGTTTTTCTCAAAATGGTAAGCCAAAGTCGATAACCAACATTAGTCAAAAACAGCTAAACGCTTAGTCTAAAATTTTAACACTAGCTTTTATAGATATATTTTTTCAGTAGTCAATGAAGATTGTTTTCACCGATAAATATTTTATAAAACAATTTAAGTTCGAAATTTTGGTCAAAATCGATTCTTTTTAGAAACCGCCATTTGGTTTTGATTATTCCTTCGATTACACTGTGATAGTCAAAAAAGACAAGACCAAATTTGACGGTTTCCCCCTATTTCGGGTCCTACGAATCGAACTGCATCATTACTTTTTTGAGTTACAATCATGGTTTCATACAAAAATTTTTGTTGAAGTTTTTCATCANAGTGGCCCATTGTAAGAGAAAGGCACATTTTTCTTCGTTCTCTGCTTAATGTTGACTTTAAACTTTCTTTGGCAAAGCTTCTCAGAATAAGTCCGTCTTTAAGTTCTTAGATGACTGTAAACCCCAAAATCAATGTTTTTGAGGTCCTTATAGCCAATATGTCGAAAAAACTGAAATTTAATCCATTTTTTTAATGTTTTTCCTCACGTTTTAAATATTTTAATTTACTTTCTTTCATACTTATACATTACACATGTTGTAATAGTAAGAAACTTAAGCAAAGACAACGCTCTGAGCAAACTAACCATTAGAAAAAAACTTAACAAAATTTGTATTTTTTAAAAGCTACACTAACTATGTTTGTGTGCTGTTTTATTTTTTTGTATCTTATAAGTGTTATCAATAAGTATCATAAATTTGTACACGATATTTAAATTAAATTCTAATAAGACTCATCTGTCAATGTTCAACACAACTCAGCAAGCAACGAGTCGCTTTTAACCACTGCACTGATAAGAAAATAACAACAAGTAACGTTTAAAAGAAACGTTAAATGCTTGCCTAAGAGTCAAAATTTAAGCATAGATTGCAGTAGTTAATTTGACTTTGACTTCGCGGAAAGAAATATTGTTTTTAGTGCCATGTATATTAAGAAAATAAATTAAAATGAATAAGTGTCCAATTGGCCTATCGTTGTTCTGCTACGTATGTGGAAAATTTACAAGCTCCTGAGTAGACGCAAAATATCTTCGGAACTGCCGGCATCTACGAGGAATATTTCGATTTGCCCGTTATAAGATATGTAGATTGGGTGCCAAATATCATTTGCACGCAATGCAACAACAACCTGCATAACTGGTCAAAAAGACTGTGCCTAAAAATGGGGTTCGGCATCCCAATGATTGGGATAGATCCACAAGGGCATCATATTGGTAATCTGCTACGCGTGCAAGAATAAATTTGCAAGACTCTACAAAAAACACAGTTTACAAAAGTGTTCAATCTGCACAGCTACCAGTATCTCACTCAGAAAATGTTCCAATACCAAGATGTCCAAGTCCAACTGACAGATATATTTCTGCCAACATTTTCCACCGAGCCTCAGATCTACGCTCAATGTATGTATAACCCAAACCGAAGTTGAAAGCCCATGTCGTCACTTGGGGATTTGGTTTTAAAAAAGATGGTTTACAAATTATCCCAAAAAAAGGATTTGCCAGACATCATCTTTTTGGTAAAAAATTTTCTAAA
>NW_026092808.1:0-6822 GCF_024586455.1 Bactrocera neohumeralis | reverse complement strand
CTGAGTGCCGTTGTCGCTGAAGAGCTCGACTAATAAATCGGTCGTAAACGTCTATGAAGGATCTCGTACTCAAATCCTCAGCAAGTTCTATATGTACTGCTCGTGAGGCCATACAGACGAGTATAGCAGCATATGTCTTAGATGTTGTAGTTGATCTTCTACTACCATTGCGTATATGGAACGGACCACAATAATCTAGGCCGCTGTTTGAAAAAAACTGGAGCTGTAGGTACCGTTAACGGGGTAACGAAGCCTTTTTGTTGATTCTGCCGACCCACGGTACATTTCATATGTACGCCTTCACACGGGAGCACGCGTGAATTATCCAAACCGTCGCACAGTGATTCGCCTGGATCATAGTAGGCGGACAAAAGTCAATGTAAACAATCAAATAATTGACAGTACTCTGATTATAACAACCCTTGATATGTCACAACGAAGCAAGAATTGCGCAAAAATATCTAACGGTTAACTACAACAAGTTTAATCGAAGTGATACGGTGCTATCATTTTTATGTTTTATTTTAAATAATAAATACAATATAAATAGTGATATAACAAGGTTTGCAGAGGAAAATACGACTGTGATGAAATGGACTTAATTTAGATGGTATGTATGTATATTTTATGCAATTCAATACTTGGTTTGTGTTTAGCTAATATTGTTGTATGGGGTTTTAAAAACTCATATAAAAATGTTTGTGTTCTTTTATTTCAAAGTTTTTAACGTATGCAACTTTTTTTTATCCACACATATCCTAGCTAATGTTTGAATATTGTATAACGGCAACCTTAAGTATACAATGACCTTTTGACTGAGTACCACATCTTTCCCCCATTATTTTTAATTATTTTTTCCAGATCGAGTTTGCTTTTATTTCAAAAAATGGAGTTATTTTGAAGAATAGCGTAAATGTAAAGAGCGAAATTCCCGGTTAGTGGATTATGTTTTGACAAAATTTAGTGCTACAGATGTAACGCCTGACACATATATGACATAAAGTTAAAATTTCTAGTGTCAGCCAAAACTTTCCAAAAATGGGCTGAAGCAAATATGATGATTGAACGTTTTTAAACAAAAATCGCAGTTGGTTAGAAGGATCAGATTTATAATTTCACCTACAAATGGATTTTCCTGGTCCTACCATCAACTGAAGCAATTGACCAAGGTAGACCAAAAAAAGTTTTGAAGAGTCGTCTTTTAAAAACGAAAAACGAAGGGTTGAAGACTTACTAGAATCGCGAAGTGCCATCGAGTTGACCATAGCGCTGAAGTAGCAACGTTTGAGGGTAATAGAAACATAGCTACTTCGATTAGAGAAACTTTTGAAATCTACAGAAAAAGTCTGGTAATACAACATGCGAAGGCAGGCAATTGACAAGTGATGAGGCATTACCTTATTATAAACAGACGCGAAAATGGTCTTTGAAGACGGGACATTAAGTTTTTTCATCCTATTTTAGTTTACGTAAGTCTAAAAATTTGTGTTACCCTGCAAAATGAGCGTATCTTGGTAACAGACACGCATGCCGAAATTAAACTTCAGTCATTTTGATAAAATGCTAAGCGTTTAATTGAAGCAAAAGTGAAGTTTTCAAAGAAAATATATCTTCTAATTCGTCATTCACACTAATCAGCAAATGGGGATGTGACGGGAGCTCCGGCCATAGCGCTTATAAACAGAAATTTAGAACTGCGATGCTACTGATGAGTATCTGTTTGTTTTTACTATTGTTCCATTGAGACTGAGTGACGATGCCAGCCAAAATACTTTATGGCAAAAATCCGCGGCCTTCGTCCACACTTTATAATCGCCCAATTAAGCTGATTTTTTCAAAGGAAACAACTGATTTTACTACATCAGAAACTTACTGTTGTTTTGGAAGAAGCACCTCAAGAGGCCGTAATAAGGATTGCCGTAGATTTCGCGAACACCACACCAGAAAGCAGTCACGTATAGCCACGAATATAGATTTACTACATATGCTTTTAATAACATCCGATCCGGTAATCAACTCACTCAGAGAAGTTCCTAGAAAGAGAACAGATAAATTACCGGTGGAAGTTCTAAATTTAATTGTCCCACCTTCTATACCATCAAAAGTACCACGTCAGGTAACATGTGACCATGACGGTAAAGATTATCTAATATCTGATTCAGATGAATCTAACAGTGATGATGAGTCATTCAATGAGTAATGATATAGTAGCATTAGGTCTGTTGGTAAAAAATCCTTTACTAATCATCGCGTTTTTCATAAGTTGAAATGTAATGGACTTATGTATTAGTACGTATTTTATACATTCAAGTAAATGGTATTGTATGTTCTGAAATTTAAAAAATAATTAAATATATATTTTTACACAATTTTTTTTTTTCATTCATAAATCTAAAAATATATTAATTTTTCAATGAAACTTAAAATCATTTATCAACACGACCAAAGCAATTAAATTTCAAACTAAAATATTTTTGCCCCTAGCTTGTATTAAACGATACACCGTGCGTCAGGGCGTGGGCGCAAATCAGTTATATCAGATATGTTGAAGAACATCGCTTGATGCGGATTGTGGCTAGGCGTTCTTTCACCGGGTGAATGATAGTACTCGGCGACGGAGTCTCTCTCCCACCACGAATCCAACACCAAACTTGCGCTCCTTTATATGGCCACTGTAGTAAATGTCACAAGGACCTACTCGTATCTGTCCTTGTCCCGTCCATCGCATTTCTTGGACGACGGTGATGTCAGCCTTTATTTTCGCGAGGACATCAACCAGCTGGGCAGCGACAACTTCCCAATTAAGGGACCGAAGATTCCAAGTGCATGCCCTGATATCGTAGTCCTTATTTCGTTTGCCATGGTCGTTATCAAAAGGGGGGTCTCTCATCCGAGGCTGTTTTGTCTTTTTCATTGTTACTGATTTTTACGTGGCGGGTCCCAAACCAGCGCACAACCCTATGTAGGGATGTTTCGCCTTCTCACTTTAGCTCGCCTTCGAACGGATGTTCTTAGGCTACCCAGAGGTCAAAGACCGGAAGTAGAGCTGCTTGAGCCATGCTTAAAAAAATCGTTTCTGGCCACTCCCTAGTGAATGGCGATCAGAGAACTTTCCTCACTTGCGTGAAATTCTACACATGACTCCATCCTCCAATATTTAAATGCTTATGATCCGAAATAAATTTTTGTATTTATGAGTTGTATTAAATTTTAACGTAAAGAGATAAAAGTATCCTATGTCCTTACCCTGGTTCTAAGCTACCTCCCCACCAATTTTCAGCCAAATCTGTTCAGCCGTTCTTGAGTTATAAATGGTGTAACTATCAACAACTTCATTTTATATATATATGTAAGTTTTTTTATTATTTTATTTATTTTTGAAATTAAATATTCAAATGATTCCTACAAACATGAATTTTGAACAAATGCTTATGATTTGAAATATAATTTTTGTATATATGAGTTGTATTAAGTTTTGACATAAAGAAACAAAGGTCTCCTATGTCCTTTCCCTGGTTCTAAGCTACGTCCCCATCAATTTTCAGCCAAATCTGTTCAGCCGTTCTTGAGTTAGAAATGGTGTAACTAACACAACTTTCTTTTATATACTATATATAGACTAGAGGACCCGACGAACTTTGTTTTGCCTTAGATGACACAAATAAGCAGGTTTCTAGTTTTATTAAATCCTTTTTTAGGAAATAAAAATTAAATTATTTAAACTTTTTAATTAGAGTTTTGTTATTTATGTATTATAGTGCATATGTCGTTCTCTTCAGTTATGTTTACTCATCATGCGCAATAACAAAGATTGTAGATGTTCTTCCGTCCCCAAACCACACATAAAAGATTGACATTGTAATGTCCGTATCTGACTTGGAGATGCAGATATAATTTATTGACGATTGTCGTTTCCCAATGATTATCGTTTTCTATTAAATTGAGTTCTTTCACATGCAGCACGATACGTTGGGAATATTATGTCATTACCTGTACTGTTTCAAATGACGTTGGCCCAAACACATTTACTAACAACAACCGCAAATAAAAAGCATAACCAGGAACCGCTTCGCTTTTTGCTTCTGTTGTTGAAATTTCTTCAATGCATGAATGTCTTGAATACTTTTTAAATAAGTGGCGTATATGGAACAATCCAACTGTTGTCGATAACGAATCAAATTCTGTTCAATTTTGTTGTTGTAGTTCGACCATTATCATCTGCTGATCAACGCCGACTACCTTTTTGTTATTCAGCGGATATAGATGGTAGATAGATAAACTCCTCAGAATGCAATTTGGCTTGCAGCAAATAATTCCCATAATTTTGTTCAATATTAAAAAAGTTAAAGCTCTGTTTTTAATTTGACGAACATGACGACGTAATTCTGCAGTTATAGTTGATGAAACCGTTTCAACAAATAATTCTCATAATTTTTACGAATCATCAATTGATATGTGAGCTGGAGTTTTGGTATTTTCTTCACCTAAATTAAAAGTTACATTTAATATTTCTTTATACAAATTTTTAACATATTAATAAAGTAGTGTTAATTAGTATTTTAAAAACCTTTTATCTCGTGACAAAGCGGATTGCCAAATGACCTTCAATTCATTTTAAGTGTTGTACACTTCTACCTTTTCGCTTCACTTCCTTTTTCGTACACACTCTGCGCACATTTTTTAAAGTATTATTTTCCTCAAATTTTTCAAAAATACCCGGAAAAACATTGATAGTCAGATTCAAAACATAAATATGCAGCTTTGATATGTTAAAATATCCTCCCAACTTTGTTCCATCTTGATAATCTGATATATTAATAAATGACCGACTTTATTTAATGATTCTTTATTGGCAATTGCGGTGGTAAGCCTGGCACATCTAAGGAGTTTAAAAATTCAACTGATAGTTAGTAGCTTCATCATCATTGGTTACACAATCAATTGATTTGAAAGAATGCAATGTACCAATGATCTCATTCTAAATTATTAAGTTTAATTCATCTACATCTTTATTCTTAGGCGCCAAATTTGCTCGCTCACTCAACCATTCATTATTTTGTGGTTAGTAATAATGTTTGGGAATACTTTTTTTATGAGCTCGTTCTTTGATGAGACAAAGTTACAAAAATTCTGTGAAATGAAATTAATCCGCTAGATTCGTCGACAGATAGTCGACCGTTACCGATAGTCAGTAATCGCTCAGAGAATTCTTCAGCAGATGTTCGTTTAGCAATGCAACTCTCATGTTTGTTGTCAGCGTTTCTTCACATAGCGCCATAGATTCAATGATTTGAGGCAAGCGTTTATTTCGTCTGCAGCAGTTGATCTTGGTGTTACTGGTTTAGTGTTTGGCTCGTTAATGTGCCATTGTGCATTAAAATCATCGCGCTATTAAAACATCCATTGCGAGTCATTGCGTAGATCTTTCAATGTTCGGTTTAATGCTTCCAATGCTCGTTTATGTGCCATTGTGCATTCGTCCCATATGATAATTTTCGATGCTAGTTCTCACACGAATAGTGGCTAAAACTATTGACATGAGAAATGTCTTACCAGTACCACCAGGGCATCCAGGAAATATAAACCACAATTTCCTTCATCAATGGCCGTCATCAATGTATCATAAATTTCCTTTGTTGGTGATTTAACAGGGGTACATTCGTTCGAATTATTAAATCTAGTTCTTGGTGATCATATTCACTTTCTCGTTCAAATTCTCAATTGAATGCGTCATTGATTTCACGATTTGGTGCTTTTATTCACATTAGGTAACACATGTCTTTTATCATGATCAAAGCCCCATTATGTATCTCCTCATTCATCTGAAGGTCTGGATTTCTGAACTTACACGAATTTGATGTCCTCTGACATTCGTAATATCCTTGTGTTTGTGCCACAGGTTAGATGGTTCGATGGAAAGCATGTCGAAATGATGATAGCAAATAATGTTCGTATCTAACTTGAGATGCCAATATAACTGCTTCAACGATTGTCGTTTCCCAATGAGTATCGTTTTTCTAATAAATTGAGTTCCTCCCACATGCCTCACACGATATGTTGGTAATACTATACCATCCCGTAGTGACTCAAATGACGCAAATAAAAGCTTTCATCATTATTTGGATGAACTGTATACATACGCCCAAGAACATCGGTACAACCCATATCTGGATAACCAAGAACATCTTCGCCTTGCTTGCGTCATTGAAAATTTTTCAATGAAGCATTGCAAGTATAATAACGTTGCGTTTCCGAGTAAAGCAAATTTCGTGCAAATGAATCGCTTTGGCAGATCTCAAAGAAACTGGTCAACGTTGTGGCTGGAGGTGTTTGTGCACGTTGAACAACATTCGAATTCGTAAAATATACTCTTTTCCATTCTCCAAATGCACAGCCAAATACACCACAGTAGGATGACGTTCATGAATAGGGATAATAATAGAATATAGGCCAAATCGCTTCATTGCAGCTTCACATACCAACCAACTTGATAGCGCGCAATTTCATAGTTGCTGTTGATTTGGATGCCAAAAACCGCCATACCGCTGCATTTCGTGACATACTTATAGCTGTATTTTATGGATTTTACTGAATTGCAATACTCCGTTGCAATGTGTCTTGAACGTTTTCGAAATAATTGGCGAATATGGAACAATCCAACTATTGCCTACAACGAAATCCATTCTTTTTTCACTTTTATTGTGATAGTTCGACCGTTATCATTGGGTGATCGACGTCGATATAGTTCCGTGGATACTCGTTTGGAACACTTTCCGTCGATCATGCAATTTGATTGGGGATTGTTAGGACCACAAGGTCCAT
>NW_026092807.1:0-6565 GCF_024586455.1 Bactrocera neohumeralis | reverse complement strand
AACAATGATTATATTGTTGCTTTAAGCAGTAATCCATGCCAAATTTCGTGAAGATACCACGTCAAATGCGAAAGTTTCCATAGAAGCCCTTGCTTCCGGTCGTTCGGTTTGTATGTTATATGCTATAGTAAGCCGATCTGAACAATTTCTTCTGATATTACATTATTTCTACAAACCATAGCTCATACTAAATTGTGTGAAGATATATCGTCAAATGAGGAAGTTTTCCATACAAGCCCTTGATTCCGATCATTCAGTTTGTATGGCTGCTATATGCTACCGTAATCCGATCTCAACAATTTCTTCGGAGATTACATTGTTGCCTTAGAAAATAACCTGTGCCAACTTTTGTGGAAATACATTGTGAAATGTGAAAGCTTTCCATACAAGAACTTGATTCCGATCGTTCAGTGGCAGCTATATGTTATAGTCGTCCGATATCGGCAATTCCGACAAATGAGCAGCTTCTTAAAGAGAAAATGACGTTTGCAAAATTTCAAAACGATATCTTAAAAATTGAGGGACTAGTTCGTATATATACAGACAGACGGACAGACAGACAGACAGACATGGCTAAATCGAATCAGCTCGACATACTGATCATTTATATATATATACTTTACAGTGTCTCCGACGCTTCCTTCTTGGTGTTACAAACTTCGTGACAAACTTAATATACCCTGTTCAGGGTATAATAAAAAAAATATATATAAATTGAATTTTAGCTAAATTTGTTGTAAATAGATATATTTAATATTTGGCCGTAATTAAGTCTGACAGTTGAGTAGAATCCTATAGCGAAATGATAAGAATAATGTGAATTAAATTTAAGTTAATTTTCTTTTAATAATGCAGAAAGTTACAACAACACCCTTCATAAATACAAAAGATTCTTTACAATAACTTCATTTCGCTTTTTCAGTTTTACATTAAATAGTACAACAGTTATAACAGTTTCAATTCAATATTTAACTTATTGTTAAATTTTATTTACTTAACAATAACGAAAAAGCTACAAACTGTCAAATAATCAGTGTTTCCTTATCGATAACATTTGTAAAATAACTAAAAGAAATAAAGTAAGCAGATTATACCCCAAATACGAGAATAATTAACATATAAAAAAATAACCCTGGTCGGACAAACACGAGGGTGTATCAGATTTCTTTCTCGTTAAACTCCTTTTTGCGCGGGTAAAATGTATAATAAAAGCTATCTTTGCACTATATTATATAAAATAATTGTGTACAAACGAATTTGTGATGTGTTAGTATATATAAAAGTGAAAAATATAAGTGCAAAACTAATTTTATATCGAGAAAATACGTAATTAAAATAGCGGTAATTTTAAACTTTAACCCTTATGTTAGTAACCAACTTTACCGACGTCTTTTAGCAGCCGGGTACCGGGGTACCCACGATTTGAGTATTAAAAATTTTTTGTTTTATTACTACTCGTATATTAATAGTCGGTGACAATTTAAAGAAAAAAATAACAACCTAGAATCGTGAATGACATCTGAAACCTACTTGGGACACCCCAGGTGGTCGGCCGGCTTTTATTGTTCGGAGCCGAGCAGATGCCGTTCGAGAGAGAAAGAAAAACTCAAGGTCACTTCTTTGTTTCCTATCGCGCACTAGATTCGAGCATTTTTTAGTACGTAACAGATTTTTGGTGTAATCAGACGTGTTTCATTTGCTGTTCTCTTGACAGTGAAAAATAAAGCTATGAAACAATTATCGAGAGCTGACTATGCTCGGTAAGTAAACGTTACATATATTTAAGATTTGAAAATATTTTAATTAGAATTTTGTGTAATATAATTATGTACGACGTATATCACATAATATGTAATTTATTAGGTTAAGTGCAACCGAAAGGAATGAGTACTTGAGGAAACTACTTGGAGAACACGACAGTGATTCGAATGGGGTTCCTGATAGCGATGACGAAGACTGGATTCCAGCAAATAGAGCTAGACATCAAAATCAACGAGGTAATTCAGTGCGTGACGAGCCAGAAGATTCTGAAGATACAGAAGAAATCGCTGAAGCGAATTCAGCAGTGGAAGAAGAAGAAGAAGAAGTTGAGAGTAGCGGGAGTGAGGATGACGACAATGAAGTAGAAAGTAAAATATTTGTTCTTAGCAATGATTGAAATAATAATTCTTTTTCATAAATAATTAATAAATGTTGTTATTATTATTTTAGGAAGAGCTCAAGAACCATCTGGGAGTTTTATTGCCAAATATAAAACAGTGTGGAACAAAACTCCACCAACTCAGCATCAGACCGCAGCTCATAATGTTGTACGCCAGCGGAGTGGGCCTCATCGCAGTACGGAAACGTTGTCAATTAGCGAGACTTTCAAAAAAATGTTTACCTACGAAATGGTTGACATAATCGTCCGTCACACTAATAAAAAACCTGAAACAATTTTCAAAGAGTACAATGCTAACCATCCACAGCATCAATGGAAGACCGTTACTATACCCGAAATTTATTCATTCTTCGGTACGCAGATCATACATTTGACATGTGGCACTCCATTTCTTATCCGCTGTATCGCGCGACGATAGGATTGACGAGATTCCATAATATTCTGCGTTTTTTGCGATTCGATAATAGTAATACTCGAAGTGAACGTAAAAAAGAAGACAAGGCAGCTCCAAGTCTTGATGTGTGGACATCGTTAAATTCAAATTTACCTCAGATGTACAAACCAACAGCTAACTTAACGATTGATGAACAGCTTTATCCATACCGTGGTCGTACAGGATTTACTCAGTATATTCCATCGAAACCAGCTAAGCATGGTATAAAGATCTGGTGGATTTGTGATGCAGAAAATGCATACCCTTTGCAGATAATACTCGAGTTTTTGGATTTCACGAAAACGTTACCCTGTGTTCCTAAAAAAAATAAAGCTGCCATTCTGATAATGACTATGCATTCAGATATATCAGTTCGTGATGACGATAAACAAAAACCGGAAATAATAACTTTTTATTATAAATATAAAGCTGGAGTTGACGCAATAGACCAAATGGTGCGGAGATACACCAGTCAACGACGATCTTCGAGATGGCCAATGGCAATGTTCTTCAACATGCTAGATATTTCTTCACTTGCGGCATATATAATTTACTAGCTGACCCCGCAGCCGTTGTCCTGCGTGAAATTATGTGTTTTGAAATGAAAAATTATTATATATTGTGTCGAAAATGATTTATTTTCGATTTTTCTACATTTTTTTTTAATGTACCGCAGCTTAATAAATATAATTTTTTGATTTCTGTTCTGGTGCGTAAGTATACAGAGAAGATGGGTTTCCAACTCGTCAAAACGCCACATATATCTGGCCGTGTGAAAAACAATGCATTTCCCGATTTCCTTGTGTCCTGTTGATTGTCAACGTAAAGGCAATTTTCCCTGGAAATTGAATACGTTTGAACTGAAATGGCTGTCTCTTGTATTCGATAACTGCGTCAAAATCAGTCGGGTTCCATTACACAAAGAATTTGGAAATTCCACTGGATAATTTACGGTAACGTCTTTCTTGTCAAGACGATCGATCGATTTATATGAGCGCAAGTCTCCCGGAAATTAACTTTGAATCTTCCAGTTTAAGTCATTAACATCAGTATTTTTGGCAGCTAAAATTGCGCGTGCACTCAAGCAATTGCAGTTACGATAATTTGGCCAATGTTTGGATAAACATCCGTGATGAGTTCATCTTCCGTTGAAGTGAATTGACAATGGGGAGGTGAAATTGATATCAAACCACTGGAAGTATCAACCGAAATTTGCCCATTTCCAATTCTTACCGAATACAATGTAAAATGTCATCGGCAATGTCATTTTTTTCGTATCCCATAATTAACGCGAATTTGAAGGCTGATATGTCGAAATGATCTTCGCGAAAAGTATGCGAACTTCAGTGGCATGCGAAGTAACTATCGCATTGTCCTTCGTCTGTTTCCAGTGATTATCATGTTCCAGCAAATGCAACTGCTGGCATGCTTCTCAAAAAGTTGCACACACTGTACCATTCACAATACGCAATGACTTAAATGAAATTGAACCGCAAGACGCACAACAGTCGGAAAACTTTCATGAATTGCAAAAGTAAATATCCTATAAAGCGCTTTATTGCAGTTCACATATCGACCCATTTGATACTGCTGAATATGGCGATACATGTGTTGTCAACTTCGATGCGTTGTTAACGTCGATATTCACGCCTCTAAATGCTAAATGTTCTGCCATTGTCGTCTGGTGAGCGACGCCGATACAGTGAATATCCATCATTTCCCATTTCCGTTTCCGAAAGAAAAGCACATGAGTAGTGTTTCATGCATTTATTGTCAGATATACAAACCAAAGTGGGATTGTAAGGTTCGCAAGGTCCATGAACCATATTGGTTTTCACCACTTCGTATAATTCTGGATCTATCTCTGAATCAGGAATTTCCGCTGAAATGATTTCATCAATTTGATCTGGTGTAATCACCATCCGCATCCAAAGAAGAATGTGTGCGTGCGGCAAACCTCTTTTTTGCTACTCAACAGAATACTTTCAGCATCTAACAGCACCATATATACCATAGGTTGCTTCAAGATAAAGACCGTCAAACATCGCAGTCGTGCTGTGATATCGTTACGATCGCTAGCTGATTGACCGCGATCCATAATTCCGCACGTATGTCATCGCATTTTGGGAGTACTTCTTGCCTTTCCTTGGGCTGCCATACGTTGATGGCAAAAAGAACGCCGACAAATATTAGCGCGACCTCTTCGTGGCTTCGTAACAAATTTCAATCAGTAATTCATCACTTCGTCTGACACACACATAAAGTTTTCGCTGAATAATTTTCAATAGTTTTTCCTTTGGATAGCCGGAATAAAAAAGCAAGCGACCGCAATTGAACGATTCAAATAATTTACAAATCAAAATATTGAAAAACAAAACAAACAAAAATTGAAAAAAATGTGTATGAAAAATGTTACTTTTTAGATTGTCCAATTTTCCGACTTCTCCTCATGAAAAGTATAAGGTATTTGTTTCTAAACCTTTCCCGATCCACAACAAACAACCTTTAAAAATTTCATCAACCGTTCTCTTAGTGTTACTAACAAACAAACATTCATTTTTATATATGTACATATGTGTGTATGTATGCAACGATTGTATGGGGAAAAGAAAAAGGGTGTTTTTAGGGGTTTTCTGGAAATTATTCGTATTTTTCTCGCCGTAAAAACCATCTTTGAACTTCAACGAACGTTTAGGAGAAAGAATTGGCCAAATTGGTCCAGGCGTTATTGAGTTATGAGCGTACATACATTTTGGCGATTCATTTTTATTTACATATGTATGTATATAGATAGATTATGAAAATAATAAAATGATTGTCAAAAAAAAACGACAGAACGTCGTGAATTTATGCGTAAACTAAGTGAAGAACTAGCACTGTCGATGATTGAACATCGCACGGCGAATCCACAAG
The DNA here is from genome assembly GCF_024586455.1 of Bactrocera neohumeralis. Taxonomy (NCBI): domain Eukaryota; kingdom Metazoa; phylum Arthropoda; class Insecta; order Diptera; family Tephritidae; genus Bactrocera; species Bactrocera neohumeralis. The sequence goes on along the minus strand of NW_026092807.1, from coordinate 1,058 downwards.
TAATGCGCCACTTCTCCACAAAGATTGCGGTTGAAAGTGTATTAGGCCATACACTGACAGAAACAGTCGTGATAAATCCTGGTCCAGAGACTCCAAAAGATAAAACCGGAAGGAAAAAAATAACAGAATCTTGTCATGTCTGCAATGCTTTGCCAATGAGAAGACGGCGAAAGACATGTAAGGCCTGTGCCAATTGTCACCAACTTGTTTGTAACGAGTCCTCAGTTAATCGTGTACAATGTGTTCAATGTCATTAATTATAAAAAAAGTGTAATATTTCTTTATTTTTTTAATAAAATTTAGTTGCATGCATTAATAGAAATTATATACAATTTATTTCCTATGCTTTCTACTGTGGGTACCCCGGTACCCGGTTGCTAATAGGGCGATGGCTAAAGTTTAAGCTTATTAAAAAAAAAAAATAAAAAACTAATCAATTAAATGAACTCACAAAAAGCTTTCTTTTAAGTTAAAAAACGACGATTTGAGAACTTAAAATGGAATATTGAATTTTTTTAAGCTATTCACACAAATACACCGCGGTGGGTACCCGGTTACTAACATAAGGGTTAAACGCGAATAGCTCGAAAACCATAAGCTTCATGCGGCTATAACTACTTATATATATTCTTGATCTGGAGAATCTCCTCTATCTGACCATGCCCATTTTATTCCCGAAATGCTGGGACGGTATACTAATGCCGACCCAAATTCTCGCAAAATAATATGTTCTCTCTTCCCTCTAATTTTCCAATGCTTCAGCATTGACATTCACAACACGCCGCTGACTTGGCTCCTCTCCAAGCTCGACCTTCAACGTTTACTTTGCCTCACTTGACGCAAGTGTCGCTGCACGTCCACATCGACAAACAGATTCCCAGAGGAATTCATTCCGATATAGTCGCCCATCGCCCATACGGAAACGCCTTTTCCCGTTTGCTCATGCAGCGCCTTTTTTTGTCCTTGCAATTTACTGAGTAAATGTTTTAATAGTTGTGTTCTGGGGCGCGGTGTATACGTAATATATTTAGATATAAATTGCTTAAACTAATCGCTTT
>NW_026092806.1:0-6331 GCF_024586455.1 Bactrocera neohumeralis | reverse complement strand
TGAATTGGGCCGACAAAGGAAGAATATTGCCGAACTGACTAAATAAGAAAAAATTTTAAGGGGCATATATGTAATATAATTGGTCTGTATTGATTCTTAAAATAAAATTTATGTGGGCCGCAAAACAAAAATGCAAACTGTTACGTATGTTTTTTATTTTTTTCCCAAAAATTCATATAATTACTGCTATGAAATACATATATGACATACTATATATACATATGTAGGGTTTTTTCAAATGATTTTGGGGAAATCGCCGCACTCGGGCATTTATTAATTTCACAAATTTTCCCGATTATGATTTTAGTTTTGATTGGATTTTTGTGGAAAAATTTTTTGGTTTTCAATTTTTTTGGATATTTAAAAAACTGGGGAAACTTGCAAATTTTGAACATTTATAAAATTTTTATTAATTAAAAAATTTTTGGGTGAATAAGGGAGTTTGATTTTCTTGTAACCAAATAGATTTGATATTTAAAAAATCTTATTTTTTTTTTAAATATTTTAAGATTTTCAGATTTAAATTTAATCATTATTTTTTAAATTTTTATTTGGAATTATTTTTAAGGTTCTATTTTTTTTATTAAAAAGAATATTTATTGATTTATGAAAAAAATAAACCGTATTTTTAATCAAAAAAAATGGGCCTAAAAAATATTTAACCCATTTTTTAAGGGAATAACATTAACATGAGGAAGATGAAAAAAAATTTGAGGTCGACTAACCCCTTCCTGTATCAAAAGGTCACAAAGGTTCGCCCCTGTCCAGTAGATGGATCTGGGCCTTTGGGTTGTTCTGTGTTTTCCTGTTCCATGTCGCAAAACCGCCAGATCGAGCATGATCTCATGTTGATAAGTGTTTCTTTAGCCTGCAGTGACCAGTGAAGCAAGCACAAGGACACACAGAAATTTGTCTCGGGGAAGCACATATATCCAAAACCTTGCAAGGTTGTATCCCTCCTATAGTAACTTGGTTTTCTGGTGCATTCTGTTATTTGCTTGAAGCTGCGGAGACAATATTGGTGCGGCGTAAGACTCCACAACAGCGTATTCCACGTCACCAAGCACTGGCTAAGATGGAGATCTGACCCCGCCAGATCGTGTAAATCCTAACACTCACTTGATTTTCGTTTTTTTTTTTCATTCAATTGAGGGCTTAATTTATCATAGTTATATGCACCGTTTGGCTTATAACTTATTGACATTTTACTTTCTTCATACACCCTTTTCGTTAATATTGTCAAAACCTCTAGTACACACAAAGTTATCTATAGCTCTCTATAGTATTTTTCATCACCAAAAACAAGTTGGATAAAAATCTACGAATTATAATCTCCTGGAGTTTCTGCACATAGCTTTAGGCATGGACCGATTTTATTGCGTGATTTCAGCAATTCAAGATATCCACCAAATCATTCGGACGGACTTGTGATGTCGAGCTTTCTTGGCATCACTATAACAATTGATTGACACTTTCCTTCACTTTAATATTCATCTCTTGAAGAGGTCGAAGCTCGTCCAGTTTTAAAGGTTTTGCACCACTTGTAGACTTGCGTTTTGATAAACCGAATCACCGTAAGCCTTTTTCCAACATTCGCAACGATTCCACACAAAAATTTGCTAGAAATACAAAATTTTATTCGATTGATTTTTTCGCTCGATATTTTTTATCCATTGTAAGCGGCTGCCGCAAAATCTAAACTACTTGACAGATCCCGTTCATATTAGATTTGCAATTTAGGATACCTACCAACTTTTCAGTAATTCATTTTTTTAAATTTTATTTTTTATTATACATATTTAATTACAATTTCCGGGTGCTTGTTCCATATGAAATATCAGTACCCTGGATTTCTTTTACTAAATCTAATAAATAAAGGAACATAATCGCAAATAAAAGTAGGCAGGATTCGGTTCGATTTCTGCCCAATTTTAGGATCTAACTCTAAAATTGGTTTGAACGTGATGAGTAATACTTTCACTCAAAAGAGGGAAGTTTGCATGTTTTTGTTACATATTGTTACTTGTATAATAGTTATTTGAAACATTGTTATTTCCCGTTTTCACTGTGTTTCCAGAAAGAAATGACACTTTTTTATATTAATAATAAGTAATTATTTAAAATTTATATTTGTTTATTGCAATGCTAGAAATTATTAAATTTATGAGTTATATCTGTTAACAACTTTAGTTATACTTTGTAGGTACATGGATAAAGCAATATCCTTACTATGTGTTTCACTAATATGCTTAGTCTTGATTTCACAACTTACTCACTGTTACACCGTGAAATTACTTATCTAATCAATTCTTCAAGAAATACACATACATATGCAGTAAATAAATTTAGGGGCAAATTATACAAAACACTGATTCTTGGTCTTACTTTAGCCACACATCAATCAATTTCCGCTGAAATAAACCACCTGTTCGAGTAGATTGACCACGAGAAATATTTCCTTAAATCTAATTGTTATTAAAGCATTACGTGCAAAAGTACATTAAAACCGTTATATGAGCTCATAAAAATATGATTGATGGTGATTCCACCTTACCTGCACGAAACGAACCATGATGTATAGGCACACGTCAGCTAGGTGAGGAATTGTGCCAGTGATTAGCGCCAATCGCAAATTTTTTCAAAACTGTCTGGGATTCATGAATATTTGAAAATTCTAATACTGACGTTCAAGGTGCTTGAATAGTTTTCGTTGTTGCATTGTGCACACTTAGGTGCTTCTAAGAAATGTGGCAATTAAATGAATGTATATGTCTATATACGATTTCATATAATATGTATCGAGATATGAAGCCACATATGGCAAATTTATATGACATGATGTCAATTTTCGGTGTATTTAAATTAAATGTAAGCTGTTCACATGAATGAATATAATATAAAATATTTATGAGTAATAAATATATACATATTAATATGTATATACTATATGTACATGAATATGTGTAAATAAAATCAAACAAGAAAAAGAAATTTGACTGGTATTCAAGCACACACTCTTTACAGGCATATTTTTATGGTGCATGGGGTGTGTATGTTTATAAAAATATCTTCATCCGGGATTTGATAGCTCATTTGCATGACAGCTACATATATGCTATAGTGATCCGCTCTAAGCAAATCTTTAGGAGATTGCACTATTGCATCAGGTCATTATGTGTGCTAAATTTCACGAAGAATTCTTCTCAAATGAAAAAGTTGTCCATACAAGCACTTGATTTTCATCTATCGTTTTGTAAGGCAACTAAGCATATGCTATAGTGGTTCGATATTGGCGGTTCCGGAGCAAATAAGCAGCTTGAGGAAAAGGATTGTCTGAAATTTTGTGATCAAAATTCAAAAATTGATGGACTTGTTCGTTTGTGATTAACGATTATCTGTGGTATAACAATGTAAAGAAAAAAAGTCGCTGAAATATAATTAAAAATCTTATAAAAATCGTGTATGTTTTAAATTGAATATTCCAACGTTCCAAGCGGCAGACCCACGTTATTTACTTAATGAACTGACGATGTTGGTTGCTGATTGATTTCGTTAAGGCGGATTGCTTGATTCGATGGATAGCAATGAAAGCAGTACTCAATGAAAATGAAAGTGTTTTGGTTTATTATATAAAGAGGATACATTTCGGAGGTTCCCTTTTCGTTTTTGCAAAACATAGAAACTTCAAATTTTATGGGAATGTTTATTATTTGTTCATTTGAAGATTATCTCTTCAAATGTTGGCCGTGATATCTCTAGATGATTCTGAACCTTTGAGTATTAATCTTTGATGACTCGTAAGGTTCTAGCATTTCGACCGATAACCGGCGAACGACACGCGTGGATGTATGTTGATACATTGATTGATGCGATGCGTAGGAAGCGGCGCCGTCTTGTTAAACCAAAATCGCCGAGATCACGAGCTTTCAGTCATCAAACAGTCGGTTATCACGGCGATAACGGTAGCCATTGACGGTTACCTTCAATGAATTAATTTATTGAAGAAACATAGATCGATGATTCGTGGCTTGTCATTTTCGATGCAATGGTGACCATGAGTACGTGTGGATTGCTGCCTGGATCATCAACGCATATTTTGCTTATTGACGAAGCTATCTGAAATAGAAATGAGCCTCTTTTCGCTGAAGATGATTACTGATTTATATGATTTATTCTGGTGGTCAAGTTCAATTCTTATGTCAATTTGATCTTAAAGATGTAGGCCAAATTTTTTCCCAATTCACCACAACGACGTCACAGAGGCTCAACGCTTCGAGAACGACGCGTGAGAAATTGATTTATACTATAATTCTGTGAGTGATGTTTGCGTTCAAAACGATAATTAAACATCAGTTTATATCACATAACTATTTTTTACATACACATTGTATTTCTATATTCTAATTTCATAAAATAGGGTCATGGGTCTAAATTACTTCCGCCGCAATTTCTGCTCAATAACTCATATTCATTGTGTTTTATTTCCTCATTTATATTTGCATAAGTAAACAGTAGCACAAATGTGTGTAAAAATAACTAATCAATATGTGTTTTATCTACATATGTTTATGTATGTATATATGTATATTTATATGTACCTTGCCAATATGTTGAAGCTCTATGTACATGTGACCCTATCCAAAAAAAAGTTGGGAGGGGTGATAAAAAATATTATATTGAGTGCCGATCCCGAATTCTTGCAACTGAGTATTATTATTTATATAACTTGGAAAACTTTTCGAGAAGGTTAAAAGAACTCACAACAACATAAAAGGTTGAGAGCATCTAGGAAAAATTTTGTTGATTCAGTTTCTTGTGTCCAAGCTAAAAGATCTCACTGTATTCCAGTTGTTTGTCTGATTCGCTCTCCTCAAGGTTTGTCATTTTAAAGGCAGATAATCAGAGTCCTTATATTCACCTTCATTATTTTATATTTTGCATACATACATGTATTCTAAATGATGTCATACAAACTGATAAAAATCAGAAGAAATCAAGCATAAACACACCTCGAAGTCTACAAACTGAAACCTGGGATCACCAAATAATTATGTTGTCCTGCAAAATAAAACCGCCTGTTTGCGGTCTTTGCGTTTCAGCAAACCCGACATTATTTACAAAACCTTTCCATTTCATACAGGGTTACCCACTGAAGTGTTACCTATTCAACGACTATAATTTTTGTGTTTGATAATATTTTTATTGATTCCAATAAAAAAATGTATGAAAATAATAAAAAATTTAGAATCCATTCATTTTAGCTCGATAGGGCCCCCTTTTTGCCTTATTGGCCTCAAACGGTCAAAAAAGGTTGCATGCTGAAATGGATTTGGTATTTTTTTTATTAAATTAAATCCTTTTTGAGCGCATCCATACTGGTTATTTTTAGCCCGCACCTTTTTAAAATGGACCAGATGGAAAAGTCCATCGGATTTGCTTTGGTGAATTCGAAAGCCATTGTGTCGACGAAATGAAGCGTGGAACATGATTTTTAAACTCTTGGTTAATTCTCGCGGGCGGGGCCGAGTCTTGTTGGGAAAGTCCATTCTTTCCGGCCAATGTTTATTCCCCGGTCAAAACACCTTCAAAATATTTTCACGATAATAAGTCCATTTACTTTTGACACCCGGCTCGATGAAAACGACTGGAGGGCCCATCAGCGGTCGGCGAAAACCCCGCGATGGGAAATTTCTGGGGCCATTCGTGGAAATTTCGTACGGGGTTCGGTCAAGTAAACCGGTCATTTTTAGATTTATGAATTGCTCAATGAAATTCTTTCATAGAAAACACAATGTTCGGAAATTCGCCCGTTGTGCAAGTGTAACAACCCCCTTTCCCCTTTCAGTCTAACTTTTTTTCTGCGGGGAAGATTGTTCCCTTTTTTTTAACTTTAAGGGGCCCTTTTGCTCATTTTCAACAGTCGTTGCTTAACTTCGAAATTTTCGCTCTTTAGCCATTTGATTGCCACTTCGACGGGATTTCGTTCAAGTCGAGCCTTCACCGAATCATCTCAGGTAGTTTGTTTTCTTATGACCACCTCCATGGCGTTTTGCGATGCTGCCGTATCATTGTAACATTTATAGTGCGATACAAACTTTTTTCACTTCGAGATGTTTTTGCTGACGAACAATTGCCTTTTTGATTTTCCAGCCAAATATAAAACAATCACACTATTACGTTTAAATTCCATCACTATAACTTTTTTCCACGCCGTTTAAAAAGTTTTTTTGCTTGTAAACAATGGAATGATTTGTTATTTGGGGTAAAATTTGGCCCGTCATTTAGTGTGGGGTTATTTGGTTGAATTTGTAACCTTTTAGTGGGTAACCCC
>NW_026092805.1:0-6231 GCF_024586455.1 Bactrocera neohumeralis | reverse complement strand
ATTTAGACAATATTGAGTTGCTTCAAATCAATAACATCAAATATTTAAGATAATTAACCTTCTTCATCTTGCTGAAGTTGATATAAAGCCATAACGGCAGAGCTTTTGGAAGAATTCGTCAATCTTATATTCAGGTATAAAGTCGATTTTCTTTTATATACATTTAGCAGTCGATATTGAGTTGCTTCAAATCATTAACATCAAATATTTAAGTTAATTAACCTTCTTCATCTTACTGAAGTTGACATAAAGCCATAACGGCAGTGCATTTGGAAGAATTTGACAATCTTATATTCAGGTATAAAGTCGATTTTCTTGTATATACACATTAAGCAGCCAATATTGAGTTGCTTCAAATCAATAACATCAAATATTTAAGATAATTAACCTTCTTCATCTTGCTGAAGTTAACATAAAGCCATAACGGCAGTGCATTTTGGAAAAATTTGACAATCTTATATTCAGGTATAAATTCGATTTTCTTGTATATACACATTTAGCAGCCAATATTGAGTTGCTTCAAATCAATAACATCAAATATTTAAGATAATTAACCTTCCTCATCTTACCGAAGTTGACATAAAGCCATAACGGCAGTGCATTTGGAAGAATTTGACAATCTTATATTCAGCTATAAAGTCGATTTTCTTGTATATACACATTTAGCAGCCAATATTGAGTTGCTTCAATCAATAACATCAAATATTTAAGATAATTAACCTTCTTCATCTTGCTGAAGTTGGCATAAAGCCATAAGGCAGTGCAGTTTGAAGAATTCGACAATTCTATATTCAGGTATAAAGTCAACTTGCTTGTATATACACATTTAGCAGTCGATACTGAGTTGCTTCAAATCATTAGCATCAAATATTTACGCTTATTAACCTTCTTCATCTTACTGAAGTTGACGTAAAGCCATAACGACAGTGCATTTGGAAGAATTCGACAATCTTACATTCAGGTATAAAGTAGATTTTCTTGTATATACATATTTGGCAATCGATATTGATTAGCTCTAAATCATTAATGTTACTTATTTAAGTTATTTAACCTTCCTCATCTTACCGAAGTTGACACAAAGCCATAACGGCAGTGCATTTGGAAGAATTTGACAATCTTATATTCAGGTACAAAGTCGATTTTCTTGTATATACACATTTAGCAGCCAATATTGAGTTGCTTCAAATCAATAACATCAAATACTTAAGATAATTAACATTCTTCATCTTGCTGAAGTTGGCATAAAGCCATAACGGCAGAGCAGTTGGAAGAATTCGACAATCTTATATTCTGGTATAAAGTCGATTTTCTTGTATATACACATTTAGCAGTCGGTGTTGAGTTGCTTCAAATCATTAGCATCAAATATTTAAGTTAATTAGCCTTCTGCATCTTATCGAAGTTGACGTAAAGCCATAACGGCAGTGCATTTGGAAGAATTCGACAATCTTATATTTAGGTATAAAGTCGATTTTCTTGTGTATACACATTTGGTAGTCGATATTGAGTTGCCCTAAATCACTAATTTAACATATTTAAGTTAATTAACCTTCTTCATCTTACTGAAGTTGACATAAAGCCATAATGGCAATGCATTTGGAAGAATTCGACAATCTTGTATTTAGGTATAAAGTCGATTTTCTTGTGTATACACATTTAGCAGTCGATATTGATTTGCTTCTAATCATCAACATCAAATATTTAAGATAATTAGCCTACTCAATCTTGCTGAAGTTGACATATGGCCATAACGACAGTGAGTTTATAGGAATTCGACAATCTTATATTCAGGTATAAAGTCGATTTACTTGTATATACACCTTTAGCAGTCGATATTGAGTTGCCCTAAATCACTAATTTAACATATTTAAGTTAATTAACCTTCTTCATCTTACTGAAGTTGACATAAAGCCATAACGGCAGTGCATTTGGAAGAATTCGACAATCTTATATTCAGGTATAAAGTCGATTTTCTTGTGTATACACATTTGGCAGTCGATATTGAGTTGCCCTAAATCACTAATTTAACATATTTAAGTTAATTAAGTTTCTTCATCTTACTGAAGTTGACATAAAGCCATAACGGCAGTGCATTTGGAAGAATTCGACAATTTTATATTCAGGTATAAAGTCGATTTTCTTGTATATACACATTTAGCAGTCGATATTGATTTGCTTCTAATCATCAACATCAAATATTTTAGATAATTGGCTTACTCCATCTTGCTGAAGTTGACATATGGCCATAACGGCAGTGCATTTGGAAGAATTCGACAAACTTATATTCAGGTATAAAGCCGATTTTCTTGTATATACACATTTAGTAGTCGATATTGAGTTGCCCTAAATCACTAATTTAACATATTTAAGTCAATTAACCTTGAAGTCGAATTTCTTGTATATACACATTAAGCAGTCGATATTGATTTGCTTCAAATCATTAACATCAATTATTTAAGATAAATAACCTTCGTCATCTTGCTGAAATTGACATAAAGCCATAACCGCAGTGCATTTGGAAGAATTCGGCAATCTTATATTCAGGTATAAAGTCGAATTTCTTTATATACACATTTAGCAGTCGATATTGAGTTGCTTCAAATCACTAACATCAAATATTTGAGAACATTAGCCTTCTTCATCTTCCTGAAGTTGACATAAAGCCATAACGGCAGTGCATTTTGAGGAATTCGGCAATCTTATATTCAGGTATAAAGTCGATTTTCTTGTATATACACATTTAGCAGTCGATATAGAGTTGCTTTAAGTCATTAATTTGATAAATTTAAGTTAACTAAAATTCTTCATCTTACCGAAGTTGACGTACAGCCATAACGGCAGTGCATTTGGAAGAATTCGACAATCTTATATTCAGATATAAATTCGATTTTCTTGTATATACACATTTTGCAGTCGATATTGAGTTGCTTCAAATCATTAACATCAAATGTTTAAGTTAGTTAACCTTCTTCATCTTACTGAAGTTGACATAAAGCCATAACGGCAGTGCATTTGGAAGAATTCGACAATTTTTATTCAGGTATAAAGTCGATTTTCTTGTATATACACATTTAGAAGTCGATATTGAGTTGCTTTAAATCATTAGCATCAAATATTTAAGTTAATTAGCTTCCTTCATCTTACCGAAGTTGACATAAAGCCATATCGGCAGTGCATTTGGAAGAATTCGACAATCTTATATTCAGGTACAAAGTCGATTTTCTTGTATATGCACATTTAGCAGTCGATATTGAGTTGCTTCAAATCTTTAAGATCAAATATTTAAGATAATTAGCCTACTCCATCTTGCTGAAGTTGGCCATATGGCCATAACGGCAGTGCATTTATAAGAATTCGACAATCTTATATTCAGGTATAAAGTCGATTTTCTTGTATATACACATTTAGTAGTCGATATTGAGTTGCTCTAAATCATTAATTTAACATATTTAAGTCAATTAACCTTCAAGTCGAATTTCTTGTATATACACATTTAGCAGTCGATATTGATTTGCTTCAAATCATTAACATCAATTATTTAAGATAAATAACCTTCGTCATCTTGCTGAAATTGACATAAGGCCATAACGGCAGTGCATTTGGAAGAATTCGACAATCTTATATTCAGGTATAAAGTCGAATTTCTTGTATATACACATTTTGCAGTCGATATTGAGTTGCTTCAAATCATTAACATCAAATGTTTACGCTTATTAACCTTCTTCATCTTACTGAAGTTGACATAAAGCCATGACGGCAGTGCATTTGCAAGAATTCGACAATCTTATATTCAGGTAAAAAGTCGATTTTCTTGTATATACACATTTAGCAGTCAATACTGATTTGCTTTAAATCATTAATATCAAATATTTAAGATAAATAACCTTCTTAATCTTGCCGAAGTTGACATAAAGCCATAACGGCAGTGCATTTGGAAGAATTAGACAATCAGGTATAAAGTAGATTTTCTAGTATATACATATTTAGCAATAGATATTGAATTCCTTCAAATCTTTAACATCAATTATTTAAGATAAATAACCTTCGTCATCTTGCTGAAATTGACATAAGGCCATAACGGCAGTGCATTTGGAAGAATTCGACAATCTTATATTCAGGTATAAAGTCGAATTTCTTGTATATACACATTTAGCAGTCGATATTGAGTTGCTTTAAATCATTAACATCAAATATTTTACACAATTAGCCTTCTTCATTTTACTGAAGTCGACCAAAAGCCATAACGGCAGTGCATTAGGAAGAATTAGACAACCTTACATTTAGGTAAAAATTCGATTTTCTTATATAAACATATTTGGCAATCGATATTGATTAGCTCTAAATCATTAATGTAACTTATTTAAGTTATTTAACCTTCCTCATCTTACCGAAGCTGACATCAAGCCATAACGGCAGTGCATTTGGAAGAATTTGACAATCTTATATATCTCAGGTATCTTCAGGTATAAAGTCGATTTTCTTGTATATACACATTTAGCAGCCGATATTGAGTTGCTTTAAATCATTAACTTCAAATATTTAAGTTAATTAACCTTCTTCATTTTACTGAAGTTGACATAAAGCCATAACGGCAGTGCTTTTGGAAGAATTCGACAACCTTATATTCAGGTATAAAGTCGATTTCCTTTATATACACATTTAGCAGTCGATATTGAGTTGCTTCAAACCATTAGATCAAATATTAAAGTAATTACTCTTCTTCATCTTACTGAAGTTGACATAAAGCCATAACGGCAGTAAATTTTGGAGGAATTCGACAATCTTATATTCAGGCATAAAGTCGATTTACTTGTATATACACATTTAGTAGTCGATACTGAGTTGCTTCAAATCACTAGTTTAACATATTTAAGCTAATTAGCCTTCTTCATCTTACTGAAGTTGACATAAAGCCATAACAGCAATGCATTTGGAAGAACTCGACAATCTTATATTTAGGTATAAAGTCGATTTTCTTGTGTATACACATTTGGTAGTCGATATTGAGTTGCCCTTAAATCACTTATTTAACATATTTAAGTTAATTAACCTTCTTCATCTTACTGAAGTTGACATAAAGCCATAACGGCAATGCATTTGGAAGAATTCGACAATCTTATATTTAGGTATAAAGTCGATTTTCTTGTGTATACACATTTAGCTGTCGATATTGATTTGCTTCTAATCATCAACATCAAATATTTAAGATAATTAGCCTACTCCATCTTGCTGAAGTTGACATATGGCCATAACGGCAGTGCAGTAGGGAGAATTCGACAATCTTATATTCAGGTATAAAGTCGATTTTCTTGTTTATACACATTTAGCAGACGGTATTGAGTTGCTTCAAATCATTAACATCAAATATTTAAGTTGGTTGGCATTCTTCATCTTCTCGAAGCCATAACGGCAATGTATTTGAAAGAACTCGACAATCTTATATTCAGGTATTAAGTCGATTTTCTTGTATATACACATTTAGCAGTCGATATTGATTTGCTTCTAATCATCAACATCAAATATTTTAGATAATTAGCCTACTCCATCTTGCTGAAGTTGACATATGGCCATAACGGCAGTGCAGTAGGGAGAATTCGACAATCTTATATTCAGGTATAAAGTTGATTTTCTTGTATATACACATTTAGTAGTCGATATTGAGTTGCCCTAAATCACTAATTTAACATATTTAAGTTAATTAACCTTCTTCATCTTACTGAAGTAGACATAAAGCCATAACAGTGCATTTGGAAGAATTCGACTATCTTATATTCAGATATAAATTCGATTTTCTTGTATATACACATTTTGCAGTCGATATTGAGTTGCTTTAAATCATTAAAATCAAATGTTTAAGTTAGTTAACCTTCTTCATTTTACTGAAGTTGACATAAAGCCATAACGGCAGTGCATTTGGAAGAATTCGACAATCTTATATTCAGGTATAAAGTCGATTTTCTTGTATATACACATTTAGCAGTCGATATTGATTTGCCTCTAATCATCTAGCTCAAATATTTTAGATAACTAACCTTCTTCATCTTGCTGAAGTTGGCATAAAGCCATAACGGCAGTGCAGTTGGAAGAATTCGACAATCTTATATTCAGGTATAAAGTCGATTTTCTTGTATATACACATTTAGCAGTCGATATAGAGTTGCTTTAAGTCATTAATTTGATAAATTTAAGTTAACTAAAATTCTTCATCTTACCGAAGTTGACGTACAGCCA
>NW_026092804.1:0-6339 GCF_024586455.1 Bactrocera neohumeralis | reverse complement strand
ATTTGGGGTTTTCGATCTTGTTGATGTGATTTCGGTGTAGAGGATGGTGGATTCATTGTAAACTTTTTCATTTGGAATGTTCTCTTCACTTATTATTTTTTTTGAAATACCATAGTGGTTATTGCTTTAGTTCTCCTCACTTTCAGAGGTAATAAGAATGAAATGGTAATTTCAATTCCATTTCAAAATTTGCCCTACCCAAAAGTTCGACCCAAATAGGGGACATCAGAATTCGTTTCAGTGGTATGGTTCCTTCGGCAATTTTTTGCCTCCCACAAATCGACCCGGCCTAATGTTTGTATATCCATAGAAATTCTAGGATAAATATGGAAATAATAACGAAATAATGCGAATATACATATTTCAAGAAGGTCACCAATTTTTCGAAGAACTGTAGTTCATTTGGCACATCTTCACTTTGTAATAGTAGAAATAAATATAACTTCCAACGGAGTGAGGTCTTCCCTTCTTCTCTTTCCGGCGGGCAGCGTCGAATACTTTGTGAGCTGAGTGTTTTCATCCATCCGGACAACATGATCTAGCCAGCGTAGCCGCTGTCTTTTAATTCGCTGAATTATGTCAATGTCGTCGTATATCTCGTACAGCTCATCGTTCCATCGAATGCGATATTCGCCGTGGCCAATGCGCAAAGGACCATAAATCTTTCGCAGAATTTTTCTCTCGAAAACGCGTAACGTCGACTCATCGGTTGATGTCATCGTCCAAGCCTCTGCACCATATAGCAGGACGGGAATTATGAGCGACTTATAGAGTTTGGCTTTTGTTCGTCGAGAGAGGACTTTGCTTTTCAATTGCCTACTCAGTCCGAAGTAGCACCTGTTGGCAAGAGCAATCCTGCGTGGGTTTCCAGGCTGACATTGGTGGGGGCGTGAATTCTGGGTCCTAAAGAGACGAAATTATCTACAACTTCAAAGTTATGACTGTCAACAGTGACGTGAGAGCCAGTCGCCAGTGCGACGACTGTTTGTTTGATGACAGGAGATATTTCCTGTTTTGCCCTTGTTCACTGCCAGACCCATTTTCTGTGCTTCCTTGTCCAGCCTGGAGAAAGCAGAACTAACGGCGCGGGTATTGAGGCCGATATATCATCGGCATACGCCAGCAGCTGTACACACTTTATAGAAGATGGTACCTTTCTCTATTTAGTTCTGCAGCTCGAACTATTTTCTCAGAAGCAGGTTGAAGAAGTCGCACGATAGGGAGTCGCCTTGTCTGAAACCTCGTTTGGTATCGAACGGCTCGGAGAGGTCCTTCCCGATCCCGACGAAACTTTTGGTGTTGCTCAACGTTAGTTTACACAGCCGTATTAGTTTTGCGGGGATACCAAATTCATACATCGCGGCATAAAGGCAGCTGTACTGTCGATAAGGTCCAAAATTTGGCATGGTGAATATCTGGTCGGTTGTTGATTTTCCAGGTCTGGTTGGCGGGCTTTAATCTTTCACACAATACGCTCGATAGAACCTTATATGCGATGTTGAGGAGACTAATCCCACGGTAGTTGGCGCAGATTGTGGGGTCACCTTTTTTATGGATTGGGCATAGCACACTTTCCAATCGTTGGGCATGCTTTCGTTTGACCATTTTTTACAAAGAAGCTGATGCATGCTCCTTATCAGTTCTTCGCCGCCGTGTTGGAATAGCTCGGCCGGCAATCCATCGGCCCCCGCCGCTTTGTTGTTCTTCAGGCGGGTAATTGCTATTCGAACTTCTTCATGGTCGGGCAATGGAACGTCTGCTCCATCGTCATCGATTGGGGAATCGGGTTCTCCTTCTCCTGGCGTTGTGCGTTCACTGCCATTCAGCAGGCTGGATGGGAGAAGTGTTCGCTCCATAATTTAAGAATGCTCTGGGCATCGATCACTTGATCACCTTTGGGGGTTCCCACAAGAGTATGCTCCAGTCTTAAACCTTCTGTAAGCCGCCGCATTTTTCGTAGAATTTTTGAGCATTACCCCTGTCGGTCAGCTTATCAAGCTCTTCGTACTCACGCATTTCAGCCTCTTTCTTTTTCTGTCTGTAAATGCGTCTCGCTTCCCTTTTCAACTCTCGGTATCTATCCCATCCTCCACGTGTTGTGGTATGTCGTAACGTTGCGAGGTAGGCTGTCTGTTTTCTCTCCGCTGCGACAAGGCACTCCTCGTCGTACCAGCTGTTCTTTTTGCACTTTCCGAAACCAATGGTTTCGGTTGCAGCTGTACGTAAGGAATTTGAAATGCCGTCCCACAGTTCCCTTATACCGAGTTGTTGACGAGTGCTCTCAGAGAGCAGGAGTGCAAGCCGATTAGAAAATCGTTCGGCTGTCTGTTGTGATTGCAGCTTCTCGACGTCGAACCTACCTTGTGTATGTTGACGTGCGTTTTTTGCTGCACAGAGGCGGGTGCGAATCTTGGCTGCAACAAGATAATCGTCCGAGTCGATGTTAGGACCTCGGAGCATACGCACGTCTAGAACACTGCAGACATGTCTTCCGTCTATCACAACATGATCGATCTGGTTGGTGGTTTTTCGATCCGGAGACAGCCAGGTAGCTTGATGAATCTTTTTATGCTGGAATCTAGTACTACAGATAACCATATTTCGGGCCCCGGCGGAGTCAATCAGCCTCAACCCATTTGGGGATAGTTTCGTCGTGGCGGCTGAATTTACCGACCGTAGTGCCAAAGATACCTTGCCCACCCTGGCGTTAGCGCCGCTGCCAATGATTTTGACATCGTGGCGGGGGCAGCTTCAAGGGTACGCTCCAAGCGCTCATAGAAGGCATCTTTGGTCACCTCGTCCTTCTCTTCCGTCGGGGCGTGGGAGCAAATCAACGATATGTTGAAGACCTCGCTTTGATGCGGATTGTGGAGCAGACGTTCATTCACCGGAGGAATGATAGTACTCCGGCGACGGGAGTCTTTCCCACCACGAATCTAACACCAAACTTGCGCCTTTATATGGCCACTGTAGTAATGTCACAAGGACCTACTGTCTCTCTCTCCTTGTCCAGTCCATCGCATTTCTGGGGCGGTGATGTCAGCCTTTATTTTTGCGAACATCAACCAGCTGGGGCAGCGGCACCTTCCCGGTCCGGACATTCAGGTGCATGCCCTCAAATCGTAGTCCTTATTCTGTTTGCCATTGGCGTGATTGTTGATTTTCATTGGTTACGTCCCACACCCAGCGCACAACCCTATGTAGGGGATAAGTTTAGCTTTCTTACATTAGCTCGCCTTTCGAACGGATGTTCTTAGGCTACCCAGACGATACTTTGGTCAAAGACCGAAGTAGGAGCTGCTTGAGCCATGTGTAAAAGAATCGTTTCTGGCCACTCCCAAGTGATTATGATCAGAGAACTTTCCTCACTTGCAGTGAACTTTCTTACACATGACTCCATCCTTCCTTTTTAAAAATTAAAAATAAAAATTAATGAGAAATAAAATTAAAATTAGTTTTACATAATTTTCCCTGATTTTGTAAAAAATTAAAAATTTTTACTATTTTTCGGAAACAATGGTTCATATAATACAAAAATAATCACGTGCTATGTGACTCAGAGAATGCTTTTTTACTTTCTGTGTGACTTTGTATATATTTCTTCAAGGCATTTCTCTTTATTTATTCTCGCATGAATTCAGTCGTTTTTTGATATATATTTCTGCCA
Source organism: Bactrocera neohumeralis (assembly GCF_024586455.1). NCBI lineage: Eukaryota > Metazoa > Arthropoda > Insecta > Diptera > Tephritidae > Bactrocera > Bactrocera neohumeralis. Next base: position 2,672 of record NW_026092804.1, on the reverse strand, counting down.
GAGAACGCTCATTTCTGCTAAATAGCAGCGAAAATGCTGAATTCATTACAATTCTGTTAGCTCTGTTAGCCGTCAAATCGAACATCAGTACAGAATTCAATTTTGCACCTTATCTATGCTTTAAGTTCTCAGTGTCAGCCTTGTTTAACTTTCGCGTTCGCGGAATAAAATATATATTTTTTTAAATTCCTCGTCGCGGGAATTAATTTACATGCATACATGCTTATGTGCGTATGACATTCTTACACACAAATAATGCATACAAAAAGTCTATATATACATATATGTACATACAAGTCAAGAAATATTCAATATTCCTCTGATTTATGTGTACAGTGAAACCCAGTTAAGTAGTACGCCGCTTAAATGAAAATCATCCATCTTAAAGGCCTATATCTTGCTGCATCTCACGGTTTGTTTTCTGAAATACATAGAAATTATTATTTTAATTACCACTCGCTTACGTAACCGCACTCGCTTATGTGTCATATTATATTTTTATTTTTAACAAACCACAAAAAAATCTGTATCTTTGACTGTATGCATATAACAGGGATTGACTGTATTTGTCAAGGAATGTAAAAAAATTGTTAGGCGGCTTGCAAAAATCTCGGATATGTTAGCAAGCTCATACAGAAACATACATACAAATTTACTCTGGTTTGTGGGAGGAGCCGTTACAGCGGGAAGGGAAACAGTGGCAATTGGCGATCGTTCGTTTGTGTTTTCGACATTAGTTCGGATTTTCTACCAACAACACAATGTTTTGCGTACTTGTCGTCGGGTCAGTCTTTCGACACATTGACTCTTTAACAAAATCTCAGTTTCGGGCCATTGATTGTCCAGACAACGGAGATTTCGCATGAAACATTATGTGTACATATTTACATACAGCAGTTGTGTGTGGTAGACAAATTACAATCATTATGCGTATGGACTTTGTTTACATGCTCACATAATTACATACATACGTGAATATGTGTGACCGCTTATTCTTTTAACATGTTATCAAAACTTTTAAAGGCCTGAAATAAATATATGTATGTGTGTATATAGTAGGTATGTAAATATCTATATATGTACCTTATCAAACCTACATTAATTAAATATTTAGATAACAACATAAACATTTCTATTATATACTATATTCCTGAAAAACTGTAAGGAATTCATCATGAAATAGTTCAATTTGTACGTACATACATACATGCTTGTGTGCTTTGATATAAAATACATATGTAAATTAAACCATTAGTTTGTGTTTTTGATTTTTAAAAAGAATAGCGGACTCATGTCCGCGTCTTTATTATAAAAATGTTGTCTTAAGACTGAATACAATTTTACCTAAGTCTAAATTAAACCTACGCTTGTACCGGGTCACGTTCCCTATAGTCAGCACCAATCGATGCGCGTGTGAAGCCGCTAATATTGCTGATGCGACTTCAGCTATTGCTGGGTTTCGAGCTTCGTTATGACCGATGGTGGGAATTGTCTGAAGTGTGCTGTGTTAACTCCTCCTCTTAAATATGATCGTCCTCGATCATCAATAGAAGGTAGATCGTTAAATTTTATATAATTCGGAATATTATGAGTTTCTTCTGGAAGGTAACTATTTGACTCATGTTAGGTCTTGTTTTCTCCTTTTCTTTATATTTTATTTCAATTTTCTTTTTTCCGTAATGAGATAAAAATTATTATGGTGGTAGTTAAAGCTACCCAGGTCAGGCTGCCAATAGATAGTGAAGCAAGAGAATATCCGCTTGATGTTGGTGAGGTAAAATTTTCTTTTAAAGCTCCCAATAATAGCACCAATACGTTCTTTTTCTATTGGGGGCTGGTTGCAAAATTGCGGGAATGGCTTCAATTGTTTTTGTTTGATATTGCTAAATATTTGATAGTTAATTTTGATTGTTGAGTTGTAAAATATTATGACATGTGTTCCATTTATTTCTTTAGTTTCCCATCGGCTTCTATTTTTCCATTAAATTTATTCATAATATTATTCCAATTTTGTTTCTTCGATTGGGGTACGTGATTCTAGTTTTGTTATGTAGGCGCGGAATTTAAGCTATTTACTATTCTACTTATACAATTGTCTTCATTTAGATCTATTAGTTTAATTTTCATAAAATTGCTATTTCGTTAAAATTTTCACATTCATTTTTAATTCCGTATATTTTATGTTTTCTTTAAGAATTTCTTTTTAGTCGTTTTTAAATTTTAAAAATTGTTTCTTTCTTTCAGTCATAATTTTTTTTTAAATGTTTCATAAAAAGTTAACGGAATTTTTATCATATATAAAATCGTCATATCTTTGTTTGTACATTATCTTTGAGAATTTCAGGGCAGTTTTAAAGGGATTAAAAAAATTAACTTCATGAAAATTTAACTTCACCCAAAGCTTAAAAGTACCTATTGAGTTTATTATATTTTGTTTTGCCATTGGGTGGCATATTTTTATATTTATTAATTCTTTTTGATCAATCTTATTCTGTTTTGTAAATTTATCATAATTTCTGTTATAGGGATTCATCCTTTTTTATGGTAAATTTTAAAATTTTATTGACAATATTTTTATATTATTTATAAGTTTTCCAAATAAAATTTTTAATAATTATTTGATTATTATTTTTTTGGTTAATTATTCAAATTGTCATTTATAAAAAAATTAG
>NW_026092803.1:0-8145 GCF_024586455.1 Bactrocera neohumeralis | reverse complement strand
CAGTGCATTTGGAGGAATCCGACAATCTTATATTCAGGTATAAAGTCCATTTTCTTGTATATACACACTTAGCAGTCGATATTGAGCTGCTTTAAATCATTAATTTAACATATATAAGTTAATTATGCTTCTTCATCTTACTGAAGTTGAGATAAAGCCATAACGGCAGTGTATTTGGAAGAATTCGACAATTTTATATTCAGGTATAACGTCGATTTTCTTGTTTATACACATTTAGCAGTCGATATTGAAGTGCCTTAAATCATTAATTTAACATATTTAAGTTAATTAACTTTCTTCATCTTACTGAAGTTGACATAAAGCCATAACGGCAGTGCATTTGTAAAAATTCGACAATCTTATATACAGGTATAAGGTCGATTTTCTTGTATATACACATTTAGCAGTCGATATTGAAATGCCCTAAATCATTAATTTAACATATTTAAGTTTATTATGCTTCTTCATCTTACTGAAGTTTACATGAAGCCATACCGGTAGTGCAATTAGAAAAATTCGCAATTCTTATATTCAGGTATAAAGTCGATTTTCTTGTATATACACATTTAGCAGTCGATATTGAGTTGCTTTAAATCATTAATTTAACATATTTAAGTTAATTAACTTCTTCATCTTACTGAAGTTGACACTGAGCCATAACGGCAGTGTATGTGGAAGAATTCGACATTCTTATATTCAGGTATAAAGTCGATTTTCTTGTATATACACATTAGCAGTCGATATTGAGTTGCTTTAAATCATTAATTTAACATATTTAAGTTAATTAACTTTCTTCATCTTACTGAAGTTGACACTGAGCCATAACGGCAGTGCATTTTGAAGAATTCGACATTCTTATATTCAGGTATAAAGTCGATTTTCTTGTATATACACATTTAGCAGTCGATATTGAGTTGCCTTAAATCATTAATTTAACATATTTAAGTTAATTAACTTCTTCATCTTACTGAAGTTGACATAAAGCCATAACGGCAGTGCATTTGGAAGAATTCGACAATCTTATATTCAGGTATAAAGTCGATTTTCTTGTATATACACATTTAGCAGTCGATATTGAGTTGCTTTAAATCATTAATTTAACATATTTAAGTTAATTAACTTTCTTCATCTTACTGAAGTTGACATAAAGCCATAACGGCAGTGCATTTGGAAGAATTCGACATTCTTATATTCAGGTATAAAGTCGATTTTCTTGTATATACACACTTAGCAGTCGATATTGAGTTGCTTCAAATCATTACTTTAACACGTTTAAGGCGATAACGGCAGTGCATTTGGAAGAAATCGACAATCTTATATTCAGGTATAAAGTCGATTTTCTTGTATATACACATTTAGCAGTCGATATTGAGTTGCTTTAAATCATTAATTTAACATATTTAAGTTAATTAACTTTCTTCATCTTACTGAAGTTGACACTGAGCCATAACGGCAGTGTATGTGGAAGAATTCGACATTCTTATATTCAGGTATAAAGTCGATTTTCTTGTATATACACATTTAGCAGTCGATATTGAGTTGCCTTAAATCATTAATTTAACATATTTAAGTTAATTAACTTTCTTCATCTTACTGAAGTTGACATAAAGCCATAACGGCAGTGCATTTGGAAAAATTCGACAATCTTATATTCAGGTATAAAGTCGATTTTCTTGTATATACACATTTAGCAGTCGATATTGAGTTGCCTTAAATCATTAATTTAACATATTTAAGTTAATTAGATTTCTTCATCTTACTGAAGTTGACATAAAGCCATAACGGCAGTGCATTTGGAAGAATTCGACATTCTTATATTCAGGTATAAAGTGGATGTTCTTGTATATACACCTATAGCAGTCGATATTGAGTTGCCTTAAATCATTAATTTAACATATTTAAGTTAATTAACTTTCTTCATCTTACTGAAGTTGACATAAAGCCATAACGGCAGTGCATTTGGAAAAATTCGACAATCTTATGTTCAGGTATAAAGTCGATTTTCTTGTATATACACACTTAGCAGTCGATATTGAGTTGCCTTAAATCATTAATTTAACATATTTAAGTTAATTAACTTTCTTCATCTTACTGAAGTTGACATAAAGCCATAACGGCAGTGCATTTGGAAGAATCCGACAATCTTATATTCAGGTATAAAGTCGATTTTCTTGTATATACACATTTAGCAGTCGATATTGAGTTGCTTTAAATCATTAATTTAACATATTTAAGTTAATTAACTTTCTTCATCTTACTGAAGTTGACACTGAGCCATAACGGCAGTGTATGTGGAAGAATTCGACATTCTTATATTCAGGTATAAAGACGATTTTCTTGTATATACACATTTAGCAGTCGATATTGAATTGCCTTAAATCATTAATTTAACATATATAAGTTAATTATGCTTCTTCATCTTACTGAAGTTGACATATAGCCATAACGGCAGTGCATTTGGAAGAATTCGACAATCTTATGTTCAGGTATAAAGTCGATTTTCTTGTATATACACACTTAGCAGTCGATATTGAGTTGCCTTAAATCATTAATTTAACATATTTAAGTTAATTAACTTCTTCATCTTACTGAAGTTGACATAAAGCCATAACGGCAGTGCATTTGGAAGAATTCGACAATCTTATATTCAGGTATAAAGTCGATTTTCTTGTATATACACATTTAGCAGTCGATATTGAGTTGCCTTAAATCATTAATTTAACATATTTAAGTTAATTAACTTTCTTCATCTTACTGAAGTTGACATAAAGCCATAACGGCAGTGCATTTGGAAGAATTCGACAATCTTATATTCAGGTATAAAGTCGATTTTCTTGTATATACACATTTAGCAGTCGATATTGAGTTGCTTTAAATCATTAATTTAACATATTTAAGTTAATTAACTTTCTTCATCTTACTGAAGTTGACACTGAGCCATAACGGCAGTGTATGTGGAAGAATTCGACATTCTTATATTCAGGTATAAAGACGATATTCTTGTATATACACATTTAGCAGTCGATATTGAATTGCCTTAAATCATTAATTTAACATATTTAAGTTAATTAACTTTCTTCATCTTACTGAAGTTGACATAAAGCCATAACGGCAGTGCATTTGGAAGAATTCGACATTCTTATATTCAGGTATAAAGTCGATTTTCTTGTATATACACATTTAGCAGTCGATATTGAGTTGCTTTAAATCATTAATTTAACATATTTAAGTTAATTAACTTCTTCATCTTACTGAAGTTGACATAAAGCCATAACGGCAGTGTATTGGAAGAATTCGACATTCTTATATTCAGGTATAAAGTCGATTTTCTTGTATATACACATTTAGCAGTCGATATTGAGTTGCTTTAAATCATTAATTTAACATATTTAAGTTAATTAACTTCTTCATCTTACTGAAGTTGACATAGAGCCATTACGGCAGTGCATTTGGAAGAATTCGACAATCTTATATTTAGGTATAAAGTCGATTTTCGTGTACATATATACACATTTCACAATCGATATTGAGTTGCCTTAAATCATTAATTTAACATATTTAAGTTAATTAACTTTCTTCATCTTACTGAAGTTGACATAAAGCCATAACGGCACCGCATTTGAAAGAACTCGACATTCTTATATTCAGGTATAAAGTCGATTTTCTTGTATATACACATTTAGCAGTCGATATTGAGTTGCTTTAAATCATTAATTTAACATATTTAAGTTAATTAACTTTCTTCATCTTACTGAAGTTGACACGGAGCCATAACGGCAGTGTATGTGGAAGAATTCGACATTCTTATATTCAGGTATAAAGATCGATTTTCTTGTATATACACATTTAGCAGTCGATATTGAATTGCCTTAAATCATTAATTTAACATATTTAAGTTAATTAACCTTCTTCATCTTACTGAAGTGGATATAAAGTTATAACGGCAGTGCATTTGGAAAAATTCGACAATCTTATGTTCAGGTATAAAGTCGATTTTCTTGTATATACACACTTAGCAGTCGATATTGAGTTGCCTTAAATCATTAATTTAACATATTTAAGTTAATTAACTTTCTTCATCTTACTGAAGTTGACATAAAGCCATAACGGCAGTGCATTTGGAAGAATCGACAATCTTATATTCAGGTATAAAGTCGATTTTCTTGTATATACACATTTAGCAGTCGATATTGAGTTGCTTTAAATCATTAATTTAACATATTTAAGTTAATTAACTTTCTTCATCTTACTGAAGTTGACACTGAGCCATAACGGCAGTGTATGTGGAAGAATTCGACATTCTTATATTCAGGTATAAAGACGATATTCTTGTATATACACACTTAGCAGTCGATATTGAATTGCCTTAAATCATTAATTTAACATATATAAGTTAATTAACTTCTTCATCTTACTGAAGTTGACATAAAGCCATAACGGCAGTGCATTTGGAAGAATTCGACAATCTTATATTCAGGTATAAAGTCGATTTTCTTGTATATACACATTTAGCAGTCGATATTGAGTTGCTTTAAATCATTAATTTAACATATTTAAGTTAATTAACTTTCTTCATCTTACTGAAGTTGACATAAAGCCATAACGGCAGTGCATTTGGAAGAATTCGACATTCTTATATTCAGGTAATAAAGTCGATTTTCTTGTATATACACATTTAGCAGTCGATATTGAGTTGCCTTAAATCATTAATTTAACATATTTAAGTTAATTAACCTTCTTCATCTTACTGAAGTTGACATAAAGCCATAACGGCAGTCCGTTTGTAAAAATTCAACAATCTTATATTCAGGTATAAAGTCGATTTTCTTGTATATACACACTTAGCAGTCGATATTGAGTTGCCTTAAATCATTAATTTAACATATTTAAGTTAATTAACTTTCTTCATCTTACTGAAGTTGACATAAAGCCATAACGGCAGTGCATTTGGAAGAATTCGACATTCTTATATTCAGGTATAAAGTCGATTTTCTTGTATATACACATTTAGCAGTCGATATTGAGTTGCCTTAAATCATTAATTTAACATATTTAAGTTAATTAACTTTCTTCATCTTACTGAAGTTGACATAAAGCCATAACGGCAGTGCATTTGGAAGAATTCGACATTCTTATATTCAGGTATAAAGTCGATTTTCTTGTATATACACATTTAGCAGTCGATATTGAGTTGCCTTAAATCATTAATTTAACATATTTAAGTTAATTAACTTCTTCATCTTACTGAAGTTGACATGAAAGCCATAACGGCAGTGCATTTGGAAGAATTCGACATTCTTATATTCAGGTATAAAGTCGATTTTCTTGTATATACACACTTAGCAGTCGATATTGAGTTGCCTTAAATCATTAATTTAACATATTTGAGTTAATTAACTTTCTTCATCTTACTGAAGTTGACATAAAGCCATAACGGCAGTGCATTTGGAAGAATTCGACATTCTTATATTCAGGTATAAAGTCGATTTTCTTGTATATACACATTTAGCAGTCGATATTGAGTTGCTTTAAATCATTAATTTAACATATTTAAGTTAATTAACTTTCTTCATCTTACTGAAGTTGACATAAAGCCATAACGGCAGTGCATTTGGAAGAATTCGACATTCTTATATTCAGGTATAAAGTTTATGTTCTTGTATATACACACTTAGCAGTCGATACTGAGCTGCCTTAAATCATTAATTTAACATATTTAAGTTAATTAACTTTCTTCATCTTACTGAAGTTGACATAAAGCCATAACGGCAGTGCATTTGGAAGAATTCGACAATCTTATATTCAGGTATAAAGTCGATTTTCTTGTATATACACATTTAGCAGTCGATATTGAGTTGCTTTAAATCATTAATTTAACATATTTAAGTTAATTAACTTTCTTCATCTTACTGAAGTTGACAGTGAGCCATAACGTCAGTGTTTTTTGAAGAATTCGACATTCTTATATTCAGGTATAAAGTCGATTTTCTTGTATATACACATTTAGCAGTCGATATTGAGTTGCCTTAAATCATTAATTTAACATATTTAAGTTAATTAACTTTCTTCATCTTACTGAAGTTGACATAAAGCCATAACGGCAGTGTATGTGGAAGAATTCGACATTCTTATATTCAGGTATAAAGTCGATTTTCTTGTATATACACACTTAGCAGTCGATATTGAGTTGCCTTAAATCATTAATTTAACATATTTAAGTTAATTAACTTTCTTCATCTTACTGAAGTTGACATAAAGCCATAACGGCAGTGCATTTGGAAGAATTCGACAATCTTATATTCAGGTATAAAGTCGATTTTCTTGTATATACACATTTAGCAGTCGATATTGAGTTGCTTTAAATCATTAATTTAACATATTTAAGTTAATTAACTTTCTTCATCTTACTGAAGTTGACACTGAGCCATAACGGCAGTGTATTTGGAAGAATTCGACAATCTTATATTCAGGTATAAAGTCAATTTTATTGTATATGCACACTTAGCAGTCGATATTGAGTTGCCTTAAATCATTAATTTAACATATTTAAGTTAATTAACTTTCTTCATCTTACCGAAGTTGACATAAAGCCATAACGGCAGTGCATTTGGAAGAAATCAACAATCTTATGTTCAGGTATAAAGTCGATTTTCTTGTATATACACATTAAGCAATCGATATTGAGTTGCTTCAAATCATTAATTTAACATATTTAAGTTAACTATGCTTCTTCATCTTACTGAAGTTGACACTGAGCCATAACGGCAGTGTATGTGGAAGAATTCGACATTCTTATATTCAGGTATAAAGTCAATTTTATTGTATATGCACACTTAGCAGTCGATATTGAGTTGCCTTAAATCATTAATTTAACATATTTAAGTTAATTAACTTTCTTCATCTTACTGAAGTTGACATAAAGCCATAACGGCAGTGCATTTGGAAGAATCCGACAATCTTATATTCAGGTATAAAGTCCATTTTCTTGTATATACACATTTAGCAGTCGATATTGAGTTGCTTTAAATCATTAATTTAACATATTTAAGTTAACTATGCTTCTTCATCTTACTGAAGTTGACACTGAGCCATAACGGCAGTGTATGTGGAAGAATTCGACAATCTTATATTCAGGTATAAAGTCGAATTTTCTTGTATATACACATTTAGCAGTCGATATTGAGTTGCTTTAAATCATTAATTTAACATATTTAAGTTAATTAACTTTCTTCATCTTACTGAAGTTGACATAAAGCCATAACGGCAGTGCATTTGGAAGAATTCGACATTCTTATATTCAGGTATAAAGTCGATTTTCTTGTATATACACACTTAGCAGTCGATATTGAGTTGCCTTAAATCATTAATTTAACATATTTAAGTTAATTAACTTTCTTCATCTTACTGAAGTTGACATAAAGCCATAACGGCAGTGCATTTGGAAGAATCCGACAATCTTATATTCAGGTATAAAGTCCATTTTCTTGTATATACACATTTAGCAGTCGATATTGAGTTGCTTTAAATCATTAATTTAACATATTTAAGTTAACTATGCTTCTTCATCTTACTGAAGTTGACACTGAGCCATAACGGCAGTGTATGTGGAAGAATTCGACATTCTTATATTCAGGTATAAAGTCAATTTTATTGTATATGCACACTTAGCAGTCGATATATTAACTTTCTTCATCTTACTGAAGTTGACATAAAGCCATAACGGCAGTGCATTTGGAAGAATTCGACATTCTTATATTCAGGTATAAAGTCGATTTTCTTGTATATACACACTTAGCAGTCGATATTGAGTTGCTTCAAATCATTAACATCAAATATTTAAGTTAATTAACGTTCTAGATCTTGCTAAAGTTGACACTAAGCCATAACGGCAGTGCATTTGGAAGATTTCGACATTCTTATATTCAGTATATAAAGTCGATATTGATTAAATCATTAATTTAACATATTTAAGTTAATACATCTTACTGAAGTTGACATAAAGCCATAACGGCAGTGCGATATTGACAATCTTATATTCAGGTATAAAGTCCATTTTCTTGTATATATCATTATTGAGTTTAAATCATTATTTAACATATAAGTTAACTATGCTTCTTCATCTTACTGAAGTTGACACTGAGCCAT
>NW_026092802.1:0-5504 GCF_024586455.1 Bactrocera neohumeralis | reverse complement strand
TTTCCGTTGCTTTTTTTCCCATGCCCCAGAGGAGGGAGAGAGCGAAGTGAGCCTAAATTTGCAATGCTGCTCTGTTTGTTTAGAGGAAGTGCCTGCCAGCGGAAGGAAGCCATTATTTTGCGTGAGTTTGTAGCTGTAAGAGTTGCCACTGCTGCTTAACTTTAAAGCCGTACGTGTGTGCCAGTGCTTGTATAGATTTATAAATTATTGTGTAACCTCTAAGATTACGCTTTTTCTTACAAAAACAACTAAAGAGAAAGCGAAACCAATGAAGGATTTGTGCGGGGCTGAGCTGACATTTTACTGTATGCTGATGGATATACTTTGTTTATATGCGCATGCATGTGCCAGTAGCATTCACAAGTTTCGACTGCATTTTCCTTCGTCGAGTTTACAGTTACTGCGCTTTACTCTGAAGTATATTATATTTTCATAAATTCTTTAAAAAATCGTTTCCTTTTGGTGATTTGTGCTTTTAGTTTGATTTTGTTTTGTCGAATTTTTGTATGCGTGCGCGTTTGTGTGGGAAAACTGCAACGAACTCTAATGTGTAACTAAGTTTATAGCGCTTTACTTACTTTGTGTTACTTTGTAAAAAAAAAAATTTTCCAAACGTCTTACTGTAAAAGAGTTTGATAATATTGCTTACTAAATACTCAACATATTGCCAGTAAGACAATTGGAAGTTAGGAATAGTAATCAAAATATTTATGATAAAAATATTGGCTAATATTAGCGTAATTTGATTATTACATCCATTGTTTCAATATTGCAAACATGCGTAGGAAAGCTGCCGCCAAAACTCAAATATGGTACAATTTGCGCTTGAGAAGTTGTTTTTATGGGGAAGTTCTTCTTTATTACATTCATATGAAAAACAGTTGCCGAAAGTGATCGGATTTTTGCTAAAATTTGTGGTGAATATATACTAGTTGAGTGAACGTGCCAGAAGTGGTTTGCACGCTTTAAAAGTAGTGATTTTGGGTTGATGACAAACAACGTTCTGGGCGATGAAAAGAAATGAAGACGAGGAGCTGGAAGCCCCACTTGATGAAGGTTTTTGCCAAATATAAGGAAGAGCTCGTAGATAATCTTCATTTGAAGCAGTTATTTCAAAACGTTTCAACATGGAAATTTAATTGAAGCCAAGAGACGTTGAAAAACAATTTTTCAAGTTGCTTGGACGTTACAAAAAGAAGTTGTTTTTGCATCGATTAGTAACTGAGGATAAAAAATGGATACATTACGACAACCTTTAAACACAAAACGTCATACATGGCACCTGGGGCCAACCAATCAAATCAATGGCAAAGCCGAATATCCTGACGCCAAGGTGATGTTTTGTGTGTAGCAGGATCAATGAGTTCCTAAAATCTGGTGAAACTACTCGTATTAATGGGAAACGCTATCAACAACAACTCTTCAAATTGATGCGTGATTGTTAATGAAAATACGAGGTGTGTTCAAAAAGTATCGCGACAGTTTGCAGACAGTTTTCTTCGATTGCAGGGGCGTGGTGCATCATGAGTTCTTGCCACAGGGAAGAACGGTCAATAAGGAATATTACCTGCAAGTTATGCGCAATTTGCGCGAAGCAATCCGCCAGAAATGCCCGGATTTGTGGAAGAACAAAAATTGGCTTTTGCACCACGATAACGCCCTGCTCACACACATCGTTGCTTTTGTGCGCGACTTTGCCAAAAACAACACACTAGGATGCCGCAGCCACCGTATTCTTCAGATCTGGCCCCCTGTGTCTTTTTCTTGTTCTAAACTGAAGAGGCCCATAAAGACGACGTTAGGCTTTCTTTTGACGAGATAAAGATGGCATCGAAGGAGGAGCTGATGAAGAAAAAAAATTATTTTTTGAAGTGCTTCGAAGATTGGAAAAACCCTTGGCACAAGTGTATAATATCTCATGGGGATTACTTTGAGGGGGCAAAATAGATATTCATGAATAAATAAATAATTTTGAAAACACAAAAATTCATGATACTTTTGAAGTATCTATATATATATATATAGCCTTGTGTAGCTCTAGCCTTAGTCGCTGTTCAGATTCCTATTTCTGCCTCCACAATATTATGTATATATATTTTTATCTCGGCCCTAATATCAAGTTTCCGGGAAATAAATTTTGTCATGAAAGAAGCTTAACATTAAAGAGCATACGCCGGAAAGTCGGAATTGCCTTTTAAATTCATCCGTCCCCTGCATTTCTCACCAATCATCAGGATGACGAGTAAAGTTGAAATCTGCTGACTGTCAGTCTGTTCGTCCGTCCGTGCAAGCTATAACTTCAGTAAAAATTAAAATATATTGAAGAAACTTGGTATGTAGGTTTTTAACTACAAAAAAAAGTTCGAGTTCGTAGATGGGCAAAATCGGACCAAGGCCGCGCCCACAAATCGCCATTAACTGTCAACCTATAAAAGTGCAAAAACTACACTAAATTAAGATATAAAATCGAAATTTGTCTCAGGGAATCGCAGTAGTAAGGACCAACAAAAAATTTTGATCCAATATGTTTAATGTGCTTATCTCCTAAACCACTTAAGCTACAACAACCAAATTTGATCAGCACGAATTTTATAAGAACTCCTACCTATTGCGAAAATGGAAAACCCTAGATGAAAAACCCTGTTCACTTCCATCACGGAACCGTTCAAAAGGACCGGGGTAAAATTGATGGGTGGGAGTGGCACCGCCACTTGTTTAAATCCAACAAAAACTATTCAAGGACCCAGGTACCGGTGCCGGTTGACTGTAGACGCCGACTCGATTATGGCGATTCTTAAATATTCTCTATTAATCGAACGTGACTGTCGGTAACCTCTATTTGATCTCTGCAAAAAGCCGGGTGACTATCAATTAATCGAAACGACAGCGCTTTCCGCCTAAATATAGAAATTATATTATAGTTTAATTCACGATAAACTACGAAAGCAATTAAAAAGTTTAAAACAAAATGATTTTTATAATTTTTATCTGTTATTTAATATTTATATATAATATGTAAGTCGCATAGTCGCATATCTCCGGGTTTCTCCGCCACATATGCTGTTTAATATAGGCATATGGCGCTTTTGCTTCCACTTTTCATTATTTTCAGATTGACTTTTCCCGAGAGAGGTGTCAATCCGAATCGACAATGTTGGTGAAATGAAGAATTCTTTACATTGAAAATAAATAGTTAGCAAATAAAATTATAAAAAAATAAATAGAATATAATATAATAATATAAATAAAATGAGATAAATAGAGAAAATCGAAGAAGAAAATTAGAAATATACCTTAATGTTGCAAAGCATTTTACATTATGTTTTAGCAAAATTCCTTCTTTCTACCATAAAATTCTGTATTAAAAAGCTCTGATAACGACTACTGTTTCTTTATATATTTACCACTTACCTTGACTACACATGCAGAACTTTTATCACTCAGTGTCGCTTAGCACTTTCACCTGAATAGCATATCCCACAATACGTGGTGAAATTCAAGAGCGACTATCGCTCACGCTGTTGCTCTCACTTTCACTTTCGCTCCGCTGCTAACTCGCTGTTAACACCACAAAACTAAATGTTATTCGTTGCATACTTATAAGAAAATATCGAATTTCCAGTCGCCGCTCAGCTGTTGGTGTTGGCGTCACTGCGTCGCAGGCGTGGGTGGTATGCAAAAAAAGATGTATGGAGTACGCTTGTGCAGCACGAAAGAAGACAAGCGAGCAAACAATAAAGTATTGTACGAAAAATAAAGACGCTTAAATTTATTTGAAAGACGCTACAAGTTTGGACATTCGGTTTTATCTAGAATATTGGAATTAATAGCATATTTTTGTAACGTATACGCATGGTATTTTTTTCTATGGCTTGGCAGTATGGCAGTATTGTTATAAAATTGGTGTTTATGGTGGCAAATATTTACTTATTTGTTGTATACATATTTTTATTAGTTGTCTAACATTTTATATTTTAGAAACAATAAAAGTATATCTCATAAAAGTAAAGACACATTCTACTAGTTGAATATATTTTCGCAAATCCTTCATCTCTTAGCCTTATAATATCTATAATAGTTTGCCAATGCCGTGGCTGTAAATTTGCATATACAATAAAAGCGTAAAAAAAGTCCTTTGTTTAGATTTCGCGCAATCTGCTATCTTCTTCATATGTTGAATGTTCGTGTCGCCAGTTGGCCTTTGCCTTTGTAATGACTTTAATATGCCGTCGCTTGACTACAATTGTCTCAGTTAGTTTCTATGACTGTTGTTACTGTTTTTGCGCATACTGCTTGCATTTGTTATCTTTTATCTTTTATCTTTTATATTTATTATTTTTGTTATTGTATGGCTGTGTGCTATCAAGCGTTGTCTAGCCATTTGTTGCTCAATTGTTATTGAAATCTTTATGAGTCAACTAAATGTCGTCTTTGTTCCACGCCTCCCATCTCATTGACATCTTTTTGTGTTTTTGTTTTTAACTCTATTTTGTATTTACTTTGAATTGCTAATGCATTTTCTTATACATCTTGCATGAGGCTCAATGAAATTGTTTACTTGCGGAACTGTAGAGAATTTTAAATGAGTTAAGAGCGCGAGAGGTAAATTTAAAAAATTGCTCTATTAAAGGTGGCTGCAATTTCATTAAAGTGAAAAAAAAAATAAAAATAAATGGAAGTGAAATAAAATTAAATAAATTATAAAAGAAAATAAAATAAAGAAGGAGAAAAAGTTGAAGTAAAATAAACTGAAAAAAAAAAATAAAATTCAATATTATTAACATGATTTTTCTGTCCTCAACATATATGTACTTTATGTTTTTTTTATTATATTATAGTTGTATTTTTAAATTACAACTTTTAATAGAAAAATCAAAAACTGAAATTTAAATTGATATATTTTATATAGAATTTTAATTGAAATATTAATTTTGATCACATTTGGTATTTGAAGTATTGTAATGCTTGAAAAGAATGAACAACGTCGATGTTAGTTATTTAAATATTAGCAAAGTTTTGACTGCCAGAAACTGCATTCAAAATTACAGTTTTTAATATGATTAAATTTTAGATATTTTTACTATTTAGCTTGCTTAACTTGTGTGACATGCATATAATATAATTAATAAGGAAAAAATATAGCCTTACATTTAAAGTTATACCTATTAAAATATTGAAAACACAAAAAGAGAACAACAAATTTTATTTTAATTATTGTATCGTCCTTAAATAGCCATGTATATCATTACCAAATTATGTGAAAAAGTACACTAGCGTTTAGAGACATATTGGTGAAGTTTCTCGAAAAAGTAAACCACGTAAGGGATCCAATCTTTTTCAATAGTCTTTTTTTTGGAGGATCATTTTGAGTTGTGTCGTTGACATGATATTTGTGTTCAGTATTAGTCGGATTACATGAAAATATTTTACAATTTTATTGCATTAAAATTACTAAATTTAATTATTATTAAAATTCACATTCTGTATGGTCAACATAATCGGTT